>NW_028274819.1:73356458-73659488 GCF_037043125.1 Eumetopias jubatus
GGAGAGAATGGGAAGGTGATTGAATATTTCAGCCAATGTCAAAATGTGCAAATTGCAAAGCAAACACTTGTAATAGAGAAACTTCTTAAATTTCTGTATTTTCCTTCTGATTAATTTATCTTGGCAAATAATGTAAGAAGACACTTCCCTCTTTTTTTAGGCTATTTCGGTATGGAAGAAAGAACATGAGTTTGGGAATCAGGCAAAATCGTTTCAAATCCAGCTCCCATGATTTATAATCTGGATGAGTTCTGTTTCTCCAATATTTTTATATAACTCCACGGGGACAGAAGCTCCTGTACTCAAGACCCCTTAGACTTTGCCCTATATATCTCTTCATCTGGTTGTTCATCTATATTCTTTATCATATCTTTTAACAATAGTATTTCTCTGAGTTCTGTGAACTGCTCTAGCAAATTAATCAAATCCAGGTGATAACCTGAGCTTTTAACTGGTATCTAAAGTGGTGTGGGGGTGAGGGGGTCAGTCTTGTGGTACTGAGCCCTTAACCTGTGGGATTTAACATTATCTCCTGATAGATAATGTCAGAATTGATTGAAATTATAGGACACCCAGCTGGTATCACAGAGAATTGCTTGGTGTGTGTGTGTGGGGGGGACAAGTATTTTGTGACCATAAGTGTCAAAAGTGAAGTGTTCTGTGTGAAGGTGAAAGAAGACACACAGGTTTTAGTTGTTCTGACAGCTGTAAGGTATATGTACCCCTATGTTTATTGCAGCATTATTTATATTACCCAAAATATGGAAGCAGCCCAACTGTCCATTGATAAATGAATGGATAAAGAAAATGTGGTGTGTGCGTGTACACACACACACACACACACACACACACACACACACACACACAGTAGAGTATTACTCAGCCATAAAAACGAATAAAATCTTGCCACTTACAGCAACACATATGGATCTAGAAAGTATAATGCTAAGTGAAATAAGTCAGTTAGAAAAAGAAAAATACCATATGATTTCACTCATGTGTGGAATTTAAGAACAAAAACAAAAAACAAAAACAAAAGAGACAACCCCAAAAAACAGACTCTTAAAACAGACAGAAAACTGGTGGTTGCTGGAGGGGGGTATGGAGAGGGGGGGATGCGTGAAATAGATAAAGGAGGTTAAGAGTACATTTATCATGATGAGCACTGAGCAATGTACAGAATTGTTGAATCATTGTTCTACACCTGAAATTAATATAAGACGGTATGTTAATTATACTTCAATTTAAAAAAAGGGGAAACAAAGGAGACACACAGTGAAGAAAGACATAGTAGGGAAGTACTGAATTTTTCCCTATGCAGAAAGTGGGAAAATGTTTTCCTTTACATTCCCCTTCTAAATTCTTAAGATTCTTTAGAGGTTTATTCATTCTTTCATCTTTTCAGTATAAACAGAGTTGTTTCACTGCTTCCCCAGTCCTCTCTCCCCACGAGGCTTCCTCCTCCTGCAACCGTTTGTGGCCCAGGATGACCTGCTCAGGTCCTCTCTCTGCTCTTTAGCTATAATTGTCCTTCTTCTCACATGTGTCTGCCCTATAATCCTCCTCTTTGGGGTTGGAATCATTAAAATTCCAAATCTGTAGGTATTAAAATAGTCTGAATTATATATGCCTACTGGTTTTTGGAAGAGACTAAAATTAACAGTTGCTCTGAGTTCAGAAGTAATGGCTAACATTCACTAAATGTTATAAAGCTGTGAATTTTTCCAAATTTTAAAATATAAGTATGGATTAGTTTATTATAAAAAGTTTTCACTGAGTATCAAAAAGATTAATGAGTTACTAAAGATCTCATAACCAATAGGAGGCAGAAAAAGACCTCGAGTCTTGTTCTTCTGGCTCCAAATGCTGGGCGTGTTCCCCTCCAGTATGCTGTCTTTCTGGCTTGTTCCACTTGCCCTGGTGATCTTACAGTGGAATAATGAATATTCAAAAGTGTATACACCCTGTCTCCCCTCGTAGATCATATTGTCCTTGAGAACAGGAGCCATGCACTGTAGTTGCATAAGATGGTGTCAGACACATACCAAGTCCTTAGTAAATGTGTATTGACTGAATGATTTCCTATTAATGATAATTTCCCATTGTATTTTCCTAACTTAGAAAGAAGTCCATCTAATCAGGAAAACGTGGAACTATTCACTTCCTTTGCTTGTTTATTAGCATACTTCCATACAGAAGATTTTGATCTTTGGTATCAAGACTGCCTTCATTCTAACATCCATTCTGCCATGACTAAATGCCACTTACACATGCATAACATCATCGTGTGGGCACTCAGAGAGGAGTGCTGCCTTAGAGATAATCTCTTCTGCACGCTGCCTAAAGCATGAATGCCTTTAGATGTTCGTCCAATTTGGGCCTAAAGAAGATTAGTGCCAGGGAATTGCTATTTGGCAAAACCATTTGGAATACAGAAAATGGTTAGAATGTGTTTGCTAAATTAGGGTGAAACCTGCCTCCCTAACTGCCAGTTTTTCATAGGTAAGCTTTCTGGACTCTCATAAAATTCTCAACTCATCTACTTTAGGATTGCCTTTCAAATGTTTTTAGACATATCAGGACCTCCTAAATGTTGTTCTTCCCTCCTTCTGGCTGAACACTGTAAAAAATATTAAGCCTCCTCCTCAACTGTCATCTTCATCGTTTAATTTCCTACCTTGGATTTGGTACCTTGAAGTAATGTGAATATATTAGAGTGACACCAGCTGCTGTAACAAACAGACCCAAAAATATACAGCATCTCAAATACTGCAGAAGCTTATTTCTTGCTTGTGCAATAGTCCAAGACAGCTGTTCATGACTGGCAGGTAGCTTTTCCTGACTTGAGGTTATAGACACCCAGGACCTTCACATCACTTGGCTCTCTGATGCCCTAGGCCATCATTAGCATTATCTGCATCTGACAAACGAAAGGAAAAAGAAAGGTGTGGAGAAGATACACCTTCTTCTTAAAACTCTTTCCTAGATGAGATAATCATCACTTGTGCTCATATTTTAAGGAAAAAAATTACATGTTCTCTTCTGAATGCAAGGAGGGGATGAAGATAGTCTTGGGAGGTATGGTCTCCATCTGGCTTATCACTTTGTGCAATAACCCTATATTGTTGAAAATAGAAATTTTTTTTTGTGGACAACAATTTCTGCTATAGTGTGGGGATAAATCAGATTTGGCAATGGAGTAACAAAGTGCTATGAGCCTCAGATGACAAGAAGCGCTCCCTCTACTGGCCTTCTCTCCTGGACCTGCTTGTGCTACCATCTCTCTTACCTTAACCCTCCTCCAGGATTTCCTACTCTGTTCCACTGAAAGACTGGCCCAGTGTTTTATGTGCCCCATACGACAGGAAAGATGTTGTTAATTATTCTGACACAGTGCTTTCGTAGCATAGTGACTATATGATATATATCCCAATTTCTAAAATTTTACAATTTGAAAAAATAAAGGATCTTAGAATCACCACGTATGGTATCTGCTGTCACACTCACACACACACACACACACACACACACACACACAGAGCAATGCATGGCTTACTTTTTTTTTTTTCCTTTTACTTTGGAACTTCTGTATTTTATTCCTCTTATCCAATATTCCAACAGCACATAGGGAACTGTTTTAGCAATTTAGGATATCTTCCAGTCACAGGACACTCACTGATACATTCTGTGTTATATGGAGTGTGATCTGAGCCTGGGATTTAGAGTGTTTACATTTTCTAACCTTATCACTGGAGAGTTAGCCACACTGAGCTAAGCAATGGGTATGGCTGGTGTAAGTGGCCTGAGAATTTGATATAAAACTCTATGAACTTTTCCTCTTATGTTTAGTTCATTAAGAACAAACCATACAAGCAGTCATGTCATTCACTTTTAATTTTAATTGAAGAAAAAGGTTATAGTGAATGCCACAAAGTAGGACAACCCTTCTGCAGAAAAAGAATTGGAAACTTTCTTTCTGCTAAGTTTTGCAGACGATGAAAAAGCTTCTCCAGGCCTCACAGATACTCTCCTGGTGGCCTCTCATGGGCCATAAAGATCTCGCTATAAATCACTCTGTGGGACTGAGGCATGGAAGGATCCAATGAAGTGCAGATATGTTATCTGTGAGAAGTAAGCTCCTATGAAACTAATTTTTTTTTTACCAGCCAAGTCAATAAATATTTGTTGAGAAAGGTCTACGTAAAAAGACACTCTTTTAAGTGTTGTTTGGAATAATGAGAGGAGGAAATTTCAGGGACAAGCATGTTTCAAGGATCTGGCAGGGCTGACGGTGAAAGGGAACCCTGGTTTGTTTGTTTTGTAAGTAGGTTCCATGCCCAGAGTGGACCCCATTGTGGGGCTTGAACTCACAACCCTGAGATGAAGAGTCTGATGCTTAACTGACTGAGCCACCCAGGCACCCTGGTGGTCAAGGGGAAATGGTAGCCCCTATGTGTCCAGGTGGGCAGTGTGGAGCTCACTCCAGTATGAACTGCACTATTGTTATAAGGCCCAAAACTCAAACAACAAATTTGTAAATTTTCTTTTACTTAGGTTAAACAATGTGTAAATATTGAATCATCTTGGGATTCATTAGCAAAACTTATGGCCCAAGGTACATCCTGTGTTCAAGCAAAGGTGGCTTGCTAAAGGACAACACAGACAATGTGGAAACTGCATTTGGGTCGGCAAGGAAACATGAAGAGAGCAGACAGTACATATCTCTAAGATGCCAAGTATGCCCAGTATGCACCGATGGAAACAAAAACAAAAGACAAACAAAAATCACTGTTTCTTTAAATTATTCACTCCCAATGCCATGGGCATGAGCTAAACCTGAAAACTGGAAAACCTTCCTCTCCTCTTTTTAAGAGATGAGAGAGATGAGCACTGTTAAACTCTCTGACTTTCCTTCTTGCCCAATCACTATTTATTTGTTCAGCCAGCTATTTTTTGGCAAAGCCTACTCTTTGCAGTAGAGGCCAAAGGCTTCCAAATGGACTTTGAAAATGGCCGCATGACGAGTGACCAGAATGCCTTGTCTCTGTCAGGAAAACAACCCGGGAGCCGCCTGCCACTCCTACTGGGGCCTTTTGGAAAGTCTCACTTCCAATGGCCCTATGAGTGCATTGTTCCGGGGCAAAGGAGAGCTCAAGAGGCTTGTGGAACGAGAGCCCTGGTTTTTGAAGTTCCTTTTTCCTGTGGGCTGATTTTTCAGTTTGATTTTACTTTTAAGACAGGAAATACGGAGCCAGGCTCCTCTCACTTTAACTCATTTCCCAGAAGAAAGTCAAATCAGAAAGCAACAGAGTTGCCCCAAAGGCCCTGGGGCAGGCTTAGGGGAGGGGGACACAGACGGGAGCAGTAGAGGAGGGAAGAAGGAAAGAAGGAGACTGGAACTCCAGCCTGCAAGGACAGCCTATAAGCCTTTAATCCCTTAAGCACTGCAAAATGATTAAACTCACCTACCTCACACCTGCCTTAAGAAGAATGCAGATATGTGGAAGAAAAGAAAATTCAGAAACTCGCAAAAGTGCACTTTGGACATCATGAAATATTCATTTGGGATTCAGAGGGCTAATCCCACTTAGCATGTTAAACACATATAGGTTCTGGCTACGATACTGGAGGAGAAGAGTCTGAGCAGTTATAAAGCAGAACCCTGTCTCATGTTTTTCCGGAGGGAGTGGACTAAGAACAATCCAAAGTAGTGGATGGTTTCTGAAGGATAGGTCTGCAAAAGGAGCATAAAAGGGCATTCCTTAGGGTTGCTGAGGATTTTCTTGGATTGTACTCTGCTAATATGTGCTCAAAGCAGATATAACAGATGTGTGGGGAGACTCTAGAGGCATTTCTTACAAATTTTGCCCGGTTTCAGGGAGAGTTTTTCCTCCTATTACAGTGTCATTATCACCGGGTGGATTAAGAAGGTTAACATAAGGGATGTGTGTGTCTTTTAAAGGACCACTTACACAGTACCAAGAGAGGTGTGTTGACTGCATTTGCTTCATTTTTTTGGTGATGGTTTTAGTTTGTCCTCTAACAAGTTCAATATGCATTTCCAAAAATTAAAAATGCCATTCCATATAATGTTATCACTCTTTTAATTTTAAAACTTTTCCATTATTTTTCAAGTGATAGCATAGTTAATATAATTGCTTTAGTAGATAATTAGGCATAGAGTACAATAAGCATCTGGAAACTCAATACACCAGTGACAAAAGAATATGATGAGAGAAAACTAAACAATTGCCTGGCCAATAGAAATATGCAGTAAAATTAGAATTATTAAATCGTCTTCTGCAAAAATAACAATCTGAAGACTTTGCATTTCTATAGCATCATTATCATCATTATTAAGATTTTTATTATTGGGTCTGATCCTATGAAGAGCCAAAGAAAATAAACTACTATCTGAGAGTAATTTGTTCCCCCATCTGATGTGAATTAACTTTGCTTGGAGAACAGGGTCCCATTCTGAGCACTGGGAAGAGATCACCTCTAGGGAGCCCATCTAATGTGAGTGCTGCAGCAGAGGCAGAAGCCAGGAAAACAGGAAATTGCGAGGCCAACCCTTGACCAGAGGGAGTCCCTGTCTGCTACAGCTCACAGAAGCTCCATCTGACAGCATATTCCCATGGTGCTGCAATCTCTCCAGGCCTCCCTATGGGCTACATGATCCAATATTTATTACAGAGATGGCAGATCGAGGAGAGTCCAGTTTTTCCAGGAGTGGCACAGTAGGAAAAGCAAGGACTTAAGATCCTACATAAGTTCCTGATGTATTATCGGAGCACACAGTAGGGAAGGGGGAAGCAAGGAGTAATTTTTTTTCTTATTTCATCCCACCTCTCACTTCTCTTTCTTTCCCTAGGGAGATCTCAGACCCTTTCTGCCCAATACATGCCTTATGCATGCTTGCCCGGTCAACACGATCATATCACAACCCAATCACTGGCACAAACACCATCGACTCATGGCTCATGACTGGATCAAAAGCCCAGGATTTATCATGAAAACAACTCCGCCACTTATGAGCTATAGGCAAATGATGTTATAGTCACAAAGCCTCCATTTCCTCTTCTGTAAATTCGGTGATATTGAGTTTTAGTTAAATATCATGAAGCATAGCATATGGCCCAATGTAAATATCCAATAAATGGCAGCTTTTAATATTATTTGATGCAGTATTAAGGAATGACATAAAAGTCCTTTAGATCTGGTATGTTGCTTCATTTGACAAAATCTTCCTCGTCCATGAGATTTTTATGCTGGGCATGTTGAAAGGGATCATTCTTTCACCAAGGATCTTCTGTTTGCATTAACTAATGGTCTAGCTTCAGCAAAAGAAAAAAAAGAGAGGAATAGAGAGTTGGAATAGATAAGTAGTAGCATTTCTTAGAACCAAAGTAGCTATGTCACCACAGAATCCTGATCCTCAAAGTGCCAAAAGTAAACATGTTGATAAGGAGATTGCTTTCAGCTATTTCAAACTAGAAGATGCTCAGTGTCCTGGATTACAAGATTTTAATTGAAGTAAATTATGATGCAAACAAGACAAACTTTGAGATGGACTGCTTACCCAGTGAAAGAATGAGTTTGCCTCTGCTTGCTGGTGAAGTGGCAGATGATATTAATACTAGAATATATTAATAATATGTAACATATAATAATGTTATTATACTAATAGTAGAAAAGAAGAAATTTCAGGTGTTGTAGAAGGAATGGAGGAACTAAATTCTTCAGTCACAGCACAGGATGTTTTGATGAGCAGCCCTGAAAAAAATATACCATCACAAAATAACATCTCATAGGAAGAAGAAACTAAGATTTCTCAGACTGTACTATTTGATACTAAAAGTCTCACTACTGCATGCCATGTTCTTGATTTGCCAGGCCTCAACTGCAGTAATACATTCCCTCAGGTAGAGAGGAGACATCACGAACAGGCCAGATATTTCCTGTGGTGGTAACCTATTTACCTTTTTACCTCTAAGGCCACTCAGTGAAGAGCAACCAGAAGAATTCTGAATTTAAAAACAAATCCAAATATTTTTCTTCTTATTATCCATGCTGTGATATATTCTTATCATATGTAAAAACTGAAGAGTATTTGTATTCACTTCTATTCAATTTGTATAGCGTCATAAAATGTTTTAATATTCAGTGTTCATCCAAGTGTGTTTTAGGTAAGATACTGTTTCTCAAGGGAAGTAGGGATATTTTGTATATTAACCATGCAGAATAAAAAATGTACTTTAAACAAATTTTAAATTTTCTAGTAGGGACTTTTTTTTAAAGTAAGTCAGTGAAATTAATTTTTACCCAATATATCCAAAATATTATCATTTCAACATGGAATAAGTTTGAAATATTGATGATATAATTTACATTTTTTGTACTAAGTTTTGAAATTGGGTGTATATCTTACACATAAGCTACAACTCAATCTAAACTAGCCACATGTCAAGGGCTCAATAGCTACAGGTGGTGGGTGGATACCGTATTGGAGGGCAGCTCCAGTCTTCTGAAACCAGTCACTAGAAATCTCTCAGTAACTACATACCAGTCTCTCTTTCTGATTCTCTTCTGCTCTTTGCTCATTTTCTTCTCCCTTCGGGACCATCTTTCTCTGATCTTTCTGTGCATGCTTAAAACGACTGACCCACAGAGCAAGAGTATTTAACTCTGCTTAAAATCTAACCACACTCAGATGCTAACTATAATCCAAATCCCTAATCCATCAGGAAAAAAGAATCTGATTACTTAACTTGCCATGTGTCCACCCTAGTTCCTATCAAATAGGAAGGACAAGAAGAGGTACAATCATGATGGTTATCAGGTTTGAAATATGTAGCTTAAACCTAAAATAAAGCACTAATTGACCATTCTCTGGGATTCCTGCCATGGCTAACATTTTCTGCAGACAATTGCACTTACCCTTTAATAATAATTGCTAAGCTAAGTTGGTGCTTGATCTTTTTTTTTAATTGAGGACATTAATTGGCAGAGTCAATTAATTAATATCTTAAATCAGGTATCAGCAAATGTTTTGTTGTTAAGGCCAGATAGTAAATGTTTTAGACTCTGTGGGACAAGAAACAAAACTAAGGACATTACATATGTACTGTGTAACCATTTAAAAATATTACAGAACATTAATTAAAAATTGGGAGATACAGGGTTCTGGTTAAGGACTGAAAAAGTCACAGGTATGAAAGGCGCAGCATAGGGAACATAGTCAATGGTGTTGTAATAACATTGCATATGGTGACGGCGCAGCATAACCTATTGAGTTGTTGGATCACTATGTTGTACACCTGAAACTAATGTAACACTGTGTGTCAGTGTGCTCCAATATAAACACATACCTGTGTTCTTAGTTCGCAGGCCATGCCAAAATAGGTGACAGGCCAGATCTGCAGTGCAGGCCATAGTCTGTAGACCCTGTCCCACATAATTCTGTCCCTGTCAAGTAGTGTACTAAATGATGGACCCTAGGTTTAAGTGTGATTCTTTCTTCACCCTGTGAAACCTGCAACAGCCTCTAATGTTAGCAGCATGATGAATTTTAGCTCTGCTGTTCAGAAATTTAAAAGAAAGAGACCATGCTTTGATGCAGCCAAGTGATCCCCATCATTAAGTGGACCATTCTTCTTCCCACTGCTTTTAGGTTCCCTACAGTCTGGGCCTTCAAAGGGGCATTTCTTTCTCTCTCTCTCTCACACACACACACATACACACACACAGAGAAGGTACAGCTACTGAGGAAACTCACCTCCTAACAAGGCACGCTTGGTCACACAGATTCTGGCTCACCCCCAGGTGGGCTACTGCTGTAATTTTCACACTGGCAATTATCCTCATTAGCAATGAATCAAGCTACTTTCCAGGACAGGCAGGAGTACCAGAGCATCTTCTGTATTTAGCTCCTTGTCTTAGACACATAGCTGAACCTTTCAAAGTCCATGTTCCATTATATGTAGTCAGAGTTGGGATGCCTACCTCACAGGGTAGCTATAAGGACAGAATGACTAATGTGAATAAATCCCTCAGCACAATGCTTGAGAGACACGAAACCTCTGAATATACAGCAGTACTGATAATGCAGCCATGATGACAATGATGGCGGTACGGCGATGGTGATGGTAGTCACGATTAAAGTTCAGAGAGTCAAACAAAAAGTTTCTTCTAGGAACATAAGGAGTTCCACACCTGCACATAATCCAAGTTCCAAGGCCCTTTGCCCCATGAGCAGGCATGCTAATACTCGAGCCTTATACTGATACGATGAAGATCTGGAATTCCCATATCAGTGTCCACTCCACACATTTCCAATCATTCCCATTTCTGATATTTTAGTGAGGGGCAGCATTTGCCAGCAATGTGTTCCATGAAAATTTAGTTCTGTAAGCTAGATGTTTTATAGACACACACGTGCATGTGCACAGCATATCTACACAACTTCTGTGGACAAATGAGTTTGGGAAATATTGAGCTAAATAAAGTTAAACATGTTTCCTGAAGCAGACTTTTAAGACACTTTTACCATGATAGTATACACTGTGACTCTCTATGAGGGAACCAAAGAAAAGTATCATTTCCCAAATTTATTTGACAGAGATAGTCTTTTGTTGCTGGAGCTGCTTGTAGTGCCAACTTTCTTTAATATTCTGTAAAAGCATTTCTTGATCAATTAATATATGGCATGCTTTCTGCTACAACTATTATTTCATTTGACTCTTAAAATAATCCTATGAGGTACATACTATTCTATACTTTCAATTCACAAATGAGGAAACCTCTCAGATAATTCATATTCCCCAAGTTCAGAAAATAGACCCTAGATCTGAACCAAGTAATCTGATTCCAGAGCCTGTGTCCTTGGTCTTCATTAAAGCATTGAGAAGACCAGTATGTGATATCCTAGAGGCCAGATTAGGAGCTAGATAAAGGCAAATCAGCAGGTGAAAAGTGGATGCTTTATATTCATGACAATGACTTCCAAACTCTCTCCCCTGCCTTTAAAATGGCAAATTTCTCAAATTCCACTTTTTCACCAGTAAGAAGCTCACCCCACTTTTGTCCTGAGCTATCACATTGAATAATATTGAATTCAGATTCTCAGATTAAATGGTTTCTATTTGGATTGCCGGCTGTCTTCTGGTGTGCTTATGGAATAAGATCGTATTCTTAGAGATATACAGCCCTGCTTTTAGGTACTGGTTCTACCACTCAATAACTGTGAGACCTTGAAGATATTATAAAACTTCTCAGAGGCTCAGTTTCCCCACCTATAAATTGAGAATAATAATAGTTTTGAACAACATCTTTCTAGCTCTATCTCCTGAGGCAAGGAAAACAAAAGCAAAGCCAAACTACTGTGACTACATTTAAAAAAAAAAAAAAAAGCTTCTGTTTAACAAAGGAAATAACCAACAAAACTAAAAGACAGCCTACTGAATGGGAGAAGATATTTGCAAATGACATATCAGATAAAGGGTTAGTATTCAAAATATATAAACAATTTATACAACTCAACACTCAAAATAGAAATAACCCAATTAAAAATTTGGCAGAAGACATGAACAGACATTTCTCCAAAGACATCCAGATGGCCAACAGACACATGAAAAGATGCTCAACATCACTCATCATCAGGGAAATGCAAATCAAAGCCACAATGAGATATCACCTCACACCTGTCAGAATGGCTAAAAGCGAAAACACAAGAAACAACAAGTGTTGGTGAGAATGCGGAGAAAAAGGAAAACTTGTGCACTTTGGTGAGAATACAAACTGGTATAACTACTGTGAAAAAGAGTATGGAGTTTCCTCAAAAAATTAAAACAAAAAACAAAAAAAACTAACCTATGATCCAGTAATTTCACTACTGGGTATTCACCTAAAGAATATAAAAACACTAATTTGAAGGGATACATGCACCCCTATGTTTATAGCAGCATTACCTACAATAGCCAAATTATGGAAAAAGCCCAAGTGTCTATCAAGATATGAATGGATAAAGATGTGATACACACACACACACACACACACACACACACGTGCACACAAACAAATGGAATATTACTCAGCCATAAAAAGAGTGAAATCTTGCCATTTGCAACAGCATGGTTGGCTCTGGAGAGTATAATACAAAGCAAAATAAGTCAGTCAGAGAAAGACAAATACTGTAAGATTTCACTCATATGTTTAATTTAAGAAACAAAACAAGCAAACAAAGGGAAAAAAAAGAGAGAAACTGAAAAATCAGACTCTTGACTACAGAGAACAAACAGATGGTTACCAGAGGGAAGTTTGGGGGTGGGTGGGTGAAATAGGTGATGGGGGTTAAGAGTACACTTAAGTTGAAGAGCACTGAGTAATACATGGGATTGTTTAATTATTATATTGTACACCTGGAAGGAATATAACACTGTATGTTGACAATACTGGAATTATTTTTTTTTTAAAGCATGCAAATTGGGAGCAAGAGTGACATTGTAGGGATAACCTAAAACTGCTCTAATTTCTTTGAAATACACATCAATTTCTGTAATTATTGGCAGCAGATTACCTGTGATACAACTTTTATCTGAGACCATGATACAACATGTCCTGACTCAGTGGGTGAAAACCTCTGCTTGTAGAACTTTCCAGAAGAGTTAGGTGGTGATAGGAGGAGCCATTAAACTTGGAACATATTTCCCTGACTACTCATGTTGCTACCTTAATCTTACTTGATGAAGAGATGGGTATGATTTTTCATTGTTCCGTAATGATGTTTGTATATGCAGCAAGTCAAATTGTAGCATTCAATAAATCCTATGGTCCTGTTCAAAACAAAAAATAAATAAATACATAAATTAAATAAACAACAAAAATAATAGTTTTAGGAAATGAATAAGTATATGCATGTAAATATTCATGGGATCTAATAAGTTAATATTTGTATATAGTTCATTGGAGTATCTGTTCTATAAATAAGCTTTATGTAAGCAGTAGTTAAGTAAACAAATACATAAAGTCTTTAAAAGCACATAGTGACCATTTACTAATGTTAGATATCACTACTATTGTGTTAGGAAAATTCATAAAATCTTACCAATTATAGATAATTAGGACATATAGAATTGCCTTCATTAGAGAGTACCTGTACCCTCAAGTCTTTTGTAACCTGGTTCCTTATATGTCAGAAAATTATTCTTTTTGTCTGGACACATCGATCATTATTAGAGCCGTTGGGAACCAGGAAATAAAGAAAAGAAACTCCCTAAATCCTGAAATAACTGCTTAAATCCTTTGTACTAAATTTTAGTATTTTGTGGGACAAGAGAATATTCTTGTCATTTACACACAAGACTACGTGTCTCAGTCACCCGAATTCTCACAACTCAGCAGATTAGAAAGGGTGCATTAGAAGGCAGATGCTACACGAGGCAAGCACACAAACCCTAGAAATTACAGGTGCAGCTAGAAATGAAAAAGAGAAAAACAAAACTTACCGGATTAGAACTTGCTGCAATTATTAATTGCTGTAATGCTCACTTTGAGTCATTGAAAAAAAGTTACATTATAATCTCTATTTTTAAGAAAGCATGAAGTTAAATAGTATGGAAAAATGTCTTCCCCAAATGGCTGGAAACATTTGGTCAAATGGTAAAACTTGAGTTACACAGACACTTTACCTTTATTACCCCAAATTGTCCTGCAGTGAGAGGTCACTGCATTTGATTTGAGTAATGGAATCTTACCACATCGAGGACATAGGTTTACAGTATAAACTGTAATTTATTTGCTTATGAAATAAAAGAGTGACTGGTTGTTTCACCTGTGTAAAATTCTATTTGGGTGTTACTTGGAAAATAATAAGATTTCTCTAAGCATAAACCAAATACCTGGGAAACAAGTTATGAAATAAATTTCATAAAAATGGTAAGTAAAAATACTCGCCCAGCAATTATGTGTGGAGGCCCATTCATTAAAAATTGAAATTTTACTGGGGTGCCTGGGCAGCTCAGTAGGTTAAGTGACTGACTCTTGATTTCAGCTCAGGTCATGATCTCAGGGTCATGAAATTGACCCCCATGACTGGCTCTGTGCTTAGTGCAGAGTCTGCTTGGGACTCTCTCACCCTCTCCCTCTGCCCCTCCCCCCCGCTTGCTCTCTCTCTCTCTCTCTCTCCCTCTAAAATAAATAAATAAATCCTAAAAATTGAAATTTTACCTTTTTTCAGGTTTCTGTAGGCTCAAATTATAATGGATTAAGTTATTGAACAGTATCAAGTTGCTACACAGTGATTATAATGCATAAAGAACTTTACAGGACACTTTTTGGCCATTGTTTCATTTGATTTTCACATAATGATCACAATAATAATGATGGTAACAACAACAGCAGCTATGTGTGGAACAGTATTCTATAGTTTTACATGGATTATCTCACTTATTACTTCAAAATAATCCTAAAGGTAAGTATCATTTTACCTAAGAAGAAACAGGATTAGAACATCAGGTAACTGGTCACCCAGCTAATTATTGCAGAGACTACAATTCCAACATAAGCAATATGTTGTAAATCACACTGCACTAGTGCTGGAATGTTTTTACTATGATCATTTTTAAGAAAATTAATCTCGGGGCAGTTAAATAATGTCCACTTACTTACTCAGCAAGTAAGCCCAGGGTCAAACTGAGCCCAGGGTCAAACTTTTGACGAGTGATCCCACGCTTTTGTTCTGTCCTTTTCACTTTCTCAATGCAAGGAAGTGCATTATACTTTCAAATTCTTAACTCAAAAAACCCCACACAAATAAATCCCCACAGCACAGCTACGAAGCTCCAAGCAAAGTGATCTCTAGGGTTTATAGGTAAGAACTCCCTAAAAAGCCAGGAGCATAGAAGAGACTCGGTCAATGACAGCGGTGCATCAGGAGCTCTCTAGCTGAAACGCCTGACACACTCACTTTGAGGTTTTAGCTCGAACTCTGGAAGCACACTCCTTTCTACATCTGATCCCAAATCATCTCTCATGAGCAGACAATTAACATCAAAGTACCATTTACATGAAGCAGGGAGGGAAAGTGCTTATTATTTTGAGCCTGTTCCTCCTGCTGCAAATGTGTCAAAAGGAATGCCACTCCTGGAGAGGAAATTTATAGTCTGAGGACCAGTTTAGAAGTAATAGGGGAAAAAAAAAATCTCACACAATATAAAACATAATCCTCCACTTCCTGTTCATCTCTGAAGTCATTAGTTGACTTCCCAGGTGAATGGAATGGACAGGGCCACTGGTGGTCATTAGGACTGATCAGGCTTTGGAGCGATTCACAGCCCGTCCTCCACTTACCCACAGATCCTTATTAGACAGCCAAAATAATAGACTCTCTCTCTCTCTCACACACACACACACACACACACACACACAAATCCAGGTGGCCGGGAAGTAGGTTTCCATTTCTGAAGAGGTATTCCCCCACCATTCTATGTAATTAAGACAAAAAAGTAGGTTGTTCATTGAAAAGTCCACTGTGATATACTTCAGTGTTTAATTATGACATTCATCACCATTTGCCTTTGACTAAGAGAGATCCTGCCATATTTCCAGAGGCAACTAAATCCCAAGGTTGTATTAAACAATGCTTCTGGACTAGGTAAAAACAGCATGGACTCTGGCTATGTCTGGTTCGTTAAAGAGCTCTTCCTGCGGCTCAGCAGCAGGAACTGTGCGCTGTCGCCCGTGTGCAGCTGTGTGGGGATGCATTATGAAACAGAGAATCCTTTCTCTGCGAAAGTCAGAAAGGAAACAAAAGAAGCTTCCAAATGCGGATGCTTTCTCATTTTCTTCCTCTATTCAGCTCTTCACAGGGGCAAGTGGGGAGAAGGGAGACACAAAATAGCATTTCCAAAATATAATAATTGTCCTGCAGATTAACCTGATTTTAAAAGTCTTTGATGACTCACTGGAAGAGAAAGAATCCTTCTATATCAGTATTGGTAATATCATTTTTATCCTACTAGAGCTACTTACTATAGATTCAAAAGTTGCCTTGTGTTAACTTGTGTTATTTCATTACTGTATCACTTGTTTTGATTTTAATGAAGAATTTTCACATGGAAGTTAACGCTTTGTATTTCCCCTCTTAAATTTTGAAATTTAAAGCTAATTTTACTGTTTTTGTTTGTTTGTTTTTGTTTTGTTTTGTTTTGCTTTGCTTTTAGTTTCCCAGAGCATTTGTGGAGATACTGTGTTCAGGTAACCTGGATTTGCAAGTTTTGAGGTACACTTCCGGTCATTGTTACACTGAGTGTACAATGGCGTAAGTACTTTAGGGAGTTCCTTTAGTTCATTTAATGTTTCCTAAAAGTGTTATGTTAGGTACAGACAGCAGTTTTAAGCAAAGAGAATTCCTTTGCAACATTTCAACCTTAGATTATAAACTGGATAGTGGTTAGGATCACACTTTACTTAGTTATTTTTGTGTAACATTTAACCAAATTCAAGTATACTGTTACATGTTTATTGTGTATTTTTCAATAGGAAGGATGGTTTGGTAGTCTGTCTCCTCCTAAAACTGAAAAACACCTATATACCTCTGAATCAAATATTTGTTTTACTAACCAAAAGGTAAGTAATCTTAAATTTAAGTAACATTTGGCCAAAAGAATGTTATCAAAAGAAGTTTACCACCCATGATCAACATTGCTTAAGACCAGAATTTAAGATGGACTTATAAAAACACTGAATGTAAGCCCTATGACGGCAGAGAACGTTGTCTGTTTTACTTACTGATGTATCACAAACCTCTAGAACAATCCCTGAAATAAAGTTGGCACTCAATTAAATAAAGTTGAATTTTTTAAGATTTTATTCATTTATTTATTTGAGAGAGAGAGAGAGAGAACATGAGTGGGGGCAGGGGAGGAGCAGAGGGAGAGAGATAAGCAGACTCCACGCTGAGCGCAGAGCTTGTCACCGGGCTCGATCTCACGACCCTGACATCATGACCTGAGCCAAAATCAAGAGTCAGACCCTTAACTGCCTGAGCGACCCAGGCACCCCCAAATATAAGTTTATTTTTTTACCATTCTTTTTCAATTCAGTTACAAATGCACAGGCTTTTATGATCCAGTGTGTATGTGCACACACATACACACACACAGAGTTAGGACTTTTTCATCTAGAGGGACTCTCAGAACTTCTCTGGACCTTGCCCTTGCTGACATCTATCTTTTTTTTCGCCTTTTCTTTATTTGTCAACCATCATCACAACCTTCTAATGACACCTTCATGGCTTAAATTAGCCAGAATTGGTATTTGCAGCTTGCACCAAGGACTCCTAATGGAAGTATTAGTTTTATCACCCAGCCACCCCATCCCTCTCACCCCCCACCACTCCAGCAACCCTCAGTTTGTTTCCTGAGATTAAGAATTCCTCATATCAGTGAGATCAACAATCAGTCTCAAAACTCTATTCAATAAATGAAATAATCCAGGATATTGTTGAAGGGGGGGGTGTGATGTGTGTTAGGGAAAGTGGTTGCTTTTTTTGGGGGGGTGGAATGGTTGCCTTTTGTTTTGATGTTTGACTTTTTAATGCCAACCAAATGGGATTATATTGCTTACAACCACCTGGATGTGAAGTGAGCAGCGTTACTGAACAATATTTAGTTATTGGTTAGACTTAGAGATGTGCCATATGGCTGCTCATTAATCGCTCATAATGATGCTTTAACTACAAATAATTGAAGTAACCAGGCCTTGGAGCACTCTTAATTTATTTCCCAACCACTCTAGCCATTTTCCCTGATTCCTCTCCACACACCCACCCCACTCCCTCACCCAGCCCATTCTTCCAGGCCAGAATTTCAGCCAGCCACGGGAGAGGAAGCAAGCCTAAACAACTTCAATTTTCCTGTGTATCCCTTTGCAAGGTAGCTAGCCATTTACCATCTGAGAGGTCAGTCTCACAGAAGGTCTCTGAAGTCAGGATACTTAAAAGGCCAGTATTCTTTTATGAGCAGAAAGCACATGCAGAATAGCCACATGGGCTAAATCCTATGCTTTGGGATCGCTGTGTTCTGCTCAGAAATCATCAAAGGCTTTTTATACCAGAAAAGTAACTACAAAACCTGCTGTGAGCACACAGGCTGGGTTTTCCTGGAGAAATCGGATATCATTATCAGTATCAGGACTTTTCAACAGTGGGTCATGACCCATTAGTGGGACTTAAAAATCAATTTAGTGTATTGAAGCCAGTATTTTGTTAAATATTACTTAAAGTTTTGGAATTAGATTCTGCTGCTCTGAAAAAAAGAATTCTCATTTCATTTAAGCTTCACAAAATAGGCAAAGCTGAAACAAGCAACACTCGCAAAATGCGCTGTGGAGTCAGTTTTGTGACCGATGTTATGGCTCACAGACATGTTAGCAATGTTGTGTGCCCCCCAGTGGTGCCTCATTCTTGGAATGATCCTGGCTGACGGGGTGATAGACTCATTTGTCCCTCTGTGCTGCTGAAAGAGTGAGCATGCTGTGAACAAGTAAAGACAATAGTCAATCGATCATCTTTGTATATCACTATTTATGTTTTTGTGCCCTGGGGTAAGTACCAGATTGCCCTTTCTAGGTATGGAGCTACAGGTGAGTATTAGGATTATCCTTGTTTTACAAATGAGGAAACTGAGGACCAAGGGGCTAGATAGCTTGGCTAATAAGCAGCAGAGCTTAGAGACCTCTGGTCACTGCAGCACGACACTGCTTCTTCATGAAACTGTGATGGGGTCAAGCCTGTGACCTTGAAGCACAGCACCCTGTCTATTCAACTGTGTAAAAGTGCTCCATGAGTGCAAATAGTCACAGCTCAAGAGCAAAATGGGGGAAGGAGTGTGGATCCCAGACGTTTCTTTGCTCAGATTCTTTTCTTTCTGAGCTGATTTCTTTTTCAGCCTCACCAAAAAGAACTGCCGTGTGGGGTAACTATAATTTGATTTAGAAAGTTTTGCTGAAACTCTCTCCCCTTTCTTTATTACTCTGTGTAGTCTTGACGATTTCTAGCTCTATTGAATTTCCCGATTATCTTTTGTATTTTAACTCTTCCATCTAATACAAAACTGGTTCGCTCTGACTTTGAGTCATACTGTTTTCACTTATTAAATCTTCCATTTTTAATTTGCCTACTGAAGGCATTTGTCTATTACAGCTTAAAAATGCCATGACTTAATGACACCTAATAGACTGAGAAAAAATTAAATCTAAACTATTGAAAACAGTCAGCTTCTTAAAAATATATATCATAAAATCACTCTCCAAGAGTGCCCCGGAGAGCAAATTAGATAGATGGCTGCAGTTCAATAAAAACAACTTTGAAATGTATTGGGACTGGGTTATTACATGCTTCTGCTGCGTACAGCCGGTGTATTTCCTCTTTCCTGTAACTCGTAAGTTCAAGCTACAAATACTTCCTATCGACCTGAACTTGGTGGCACTTTAGGGTCCTTCTGTCTTGACTGCCAGATGCCGGCAGTATCTGTTACAGGGATTTGGTTAAGGCTTTAGGATGACTCAGATTTTTGTCTGCATAAGCCATGTTTTACATTGGACAAGTGGATTTTATTTTATTATGTTAAGACCCTAGGGTGGTTAGAAAACAGGAGACACAAGCAGGAGGGTGACATGGCACAGGGATAATCGTTTCGGTCAGAAAGGCAAGGAAAGTCAGGTTCAGATTTTTGTTTCTTGCTATAACCATCTACTTCCCACCTGGCCACTCCTTCCCCCATTTTCAAGGACTTGTTCCCTATTTCCCTTATCCTTCACCACTGTCTTCTGCATACCTTCCTTTCTTCCCTAATTTCAATGTTGAGGTTGAAAGGGAGCTGAAACGTCCGATTGGGACTAGGGCTGAAAAATGAGATGGAAGCACTGAAGAGTTCATGCGAATACAATAGTAGGTGCTTCATAGAGTGTGTGAAAATTAAATGAGGTTAGAGATGTAAAAGGTTTACTGAATGGCATATTGTGAGGATGCAATGTATGTTATTTGAATATTGTGTTACCCACCCCGCCCTCCAGCACTACTGCACCAAGCCCAACGTAGAGCTGTGGCTAGGACAGGAAGTCCGCTACTGGAAGGCAAGGCAGAGAGGTAGATGTAATTATGGCAAAGTCAGAGAAAGGTGGAGCTCAGAGAGGAGACATGTGTCTGGGCTGCAGGTCACATGAGGTGGACGGTAGGAGAGAGCACTCGTCTGATGGGCTGAGAGAAAAGAGCCCTGGACGCCGGTTGCAGGTCACACACGAGCTGGTGAGGGGGTCACTGGCAGGCCCAGGTGCTCTGCCTCTTGCTCAACTCAGAAAATGTAAAATGAAAGAGTTGGCTAAACACACCTCTGATGCCCCTTTATACAGGTGGATATTATGGCACACACTTGTGTGTGAGTTACAGTCAGAGAAGGTGTGGAGAAGCGAGAGGCAGGGGAAGAAGGACCACTGCAAGGTGGGGAGGGAAGGGAGAGGGAGCTCAATACATCGGAGGATGGGAGGTGTGGGAGGTCGAGAGAGATCCAGAAGAAAAATAATAAAAATTGAATGTAATTTTCCCCATTTTCCTTAATGCCAGTGCATTTGTAGAAGGAATTATTCCAATGGGTACACTCAGGTTAGTTCCTCAAATACCTGAAAGTATGTAAGGAGCTTCCCTCGTACTAGTAAATTTCCTCATGAAACAGAAAATAGTTCTGTGGGTATTAGATATGGTATCCCCCCTCAGTGGCCTTGGGTTAAGCCACACACACACACACACACACACACACATTTCTGGAAAATTCATTATCCCTATCTCCAATCAACCATCCTTATCTAATATTAGACTTAATTACTTAAATTGAAATTGTTAAAACTTCTAGCTAATTAAAATTTCTATATAAATACAAATAGGATTTAACACGTATCAGCTGGCTGGTTCTAAGTAAGAGGCTAGCAAACAGCATTTTAAAATATTCTCCCACAAAAATAACCCTAAAGAATTCCTTAGTCCCATAACATTCTGTTGAAAACTATCATTAAATCTGTGCATGCTCACACACACATGCACACACACATACAAAGTGGGCTGACTTTGAAGTTGAAAAAGCTCTGTGATATTTTTTATTTCAAGTATCGGTGACATTTTATTCTTTCTCACTAAAGCCTTGATGTGGTCTATTCTTTTTTTCAGACTAGCTTTTCATAGATATTCCTATTTCTTAGCTTACCAATAACAATTACAGCATTCTGAGATATTCAAAGCATGGCCCTTCCAGCACATACAGACCTCAGGTTTCAAGAACCTAAATTTTCAGTTTGCCTTTTAATTCAATAGTCACTTTATTTTGCCAGTGATATTTCCTTTGACTGAAACAGCTCAGACTTTATTTCTATCCAGTATTTTTAGCTAAATATTTTTCAGGTGGATCACAGGAATATCTAGCCTCAGATGGGAAAATTGTTCATTTTGAGGATGATCACAGGAACAATTTTCATTTACAGAGGATTTTCTCTACAAAATTTAGTATCTCTCTAAATGACCTCTCTGGTGAATAACCCCAGCTGGCATGTCCAAGTATATCTGTGAGAAAACATGCACATTTATTCAAATTTGTGGGGTGTCCCCAAGCACCCATCCTTGGCCTTCTTTCTCTTACTACATGTTTCTTTCTGGATAATCTCATCTATTCTCACAGCTTCAACTACCACCTAAATGCTGATGACGTGCAAATACATTTATCCGGCTCACTGTCATTTTCCAAATTCAATTATGAAATTTCTGGGGTGTCCTAGAGGATGCAAACCTTAGCGAGACTCAGCAAGAAAAAAGAGAAAGGACCTCCAAAAAATAAAATCAGAAACAAAAGAGGAAAAGCCACAACTGACACCATAGAAATATAAAGGATTGTAAGAGAATACTATGACAAATTATGTGCCAACAAATTGGACAATCTAAAAGAAATGGATAAATTCCTAGAATCACACCATCTTCCAAAACTGAACCAGGAAGAAATAAAAAAATCTGAACAGGCCAATTACTAGTAATGAAATTAAATCAGTAATAAAAAACTACCCAAAAGTCAAAGTCCAGAACCAGATGGTTTCACAGGTAAAGTCTACCAAATGTTTAAAGAAGAGTTAATACCTATTCGTCTCACACTATTCCAAAAAAATAGAACAGGAAGGAAAGCTTCCAAATACACTTTACGAGGCCCACATTACCCTATACCCAAACCAGTATCAGCCACCACAAAGACACCACAAAAAAGAAAACTAACGGCCAATATCCCTGATGAATAGAGATGCAAAAATCCTCAACACAGTATTAGCAAAAGCACACAACAATACATTGAAAAGATCATTCATCACAATCAAGTGGCATTTATTCCAGGGACACAGGGAACGTTCCAATATTCATAACACTAAATTGATTCAAAGCTGAAGTCATCACCTTTCTAATAAAACCTCTCTCTAGGAGTCAGGCAATGTATTAGTTTTCTAGAGCTTCCATAACAAAGTACCACAATCTGTGTGGCTTAAACAACAGAAATTGATTTCCTCATAGTTCTGGAGGCTGAAAGCCCAAGATCAAGGTGTTGACAAGTTTCATTTCTTCGGAGGGCTCTCTCCCTGGCTTGTAAATGGCTATCTTCTTCATACCATCTTCCCTCTTTGTGAGTCTATGTCCTAATGAACTTTTCATAGAAGGATACAAGTCATTGGATTTGGGTCCAACCCAATGAACTCCTTTTAACTTAATAACCTCTTTAAAGACCCTATACAGTCATATTCTCAGGTACACGGGGTTAGGACTTCAATGTACATATTTTGAGGGGATGAAATTTGACCATAACACAAAACATAACAGGATTTTTTTTTTTTTTTTGAGTCAAACACCTGAGAACAGTGGTGAATCAAGGGCAGGGTGATATAGTGAGAACTATACATTTCAGGTACAGTCAGTTATGGGATGCCTTATATGGAGAGAATTTAAGCATAATAATACACCTGACTAGAAGTTGATTTTTTTTAAAGATTTTATTTATTATATATTTGAGGGAGAGAGAGTGAGAGATAGATCACAAGTAGGGGGGAGGGTCAGAAGGAGGAGCAGACTCCTGCTGAGCAGGGAGCCCCATGTGGGACTTGATCCCAGGACCCTGGGATCATGACCTGAGCCAAAGGCAGATGCTTAACTGACTGAGCCACCCAGTTGCCCCAGAAATTGATTTTTTTTTAATCACCATGTGCTGGCAAGTCTAAACAATGTCAGTAATAAAATTCTCCCTCAAAAAGTTTTTCTAAGTTCTAAATAATTACCATGGTTATTCTTGAGTTTTACTAATATATGCACAAATTTCAAATTAGCCTATTTAATGACATACTATAGAAAACATTTTATTCTTCACGGGAATTAATCTGAGAATCTCCAGTTACACAGTTGACTCCCAACACGTGTGGATGCAGCTACACTTGTTTCCTTCAAACGTAACTTTGAATGATATCAGATGGCACTTGTCTTTCTCTTATTGATTTCACTTAGCATAATACTGTCTAGCTCCAACCACGTCATTGCAAATGGCAAGATTTCATTCTTTTTGATGGCTGAGTAATATTTCATTGTATATATACACCACATCTTCTCTATCAATTCATCAGTCGATGAACATTTGGGCTCTTTCCATAATTTGGCTATTGTTGAAATGGCTCAGAAGCATTCAAGCTCACTTCAGGCATAGTGTATATCCCCATTTCCTATGATAATACATATTCTTGCATTAAAACAGTAGGTTAAAATAAACAACACTATCACAGTGATTGAAAAAAACAAAGCAAGACAACTTGGGTGCTTAAGTTCTTTCCTTAGAATGAAATGACCGCTTGGAGTTCTCATTTGTGTTAAAAGTTTAAAATATTGAAATAAATGTGAACTGGGTGGTTTAATATTTTGTTTGGAAAATGCAAACAATAAATATTTAGTAAAAATATATAAAATATCTTAATGAGTTTAAATAATGACTTTACAATTTAAATGTATTCTTTTGTGTATTTTTTTCAAAGTACAAATCAAGAAAGTAATGATGTATCAATCGTTACATGATTATTACTGAAAATGATTTTGTCACACAAAGAAGGGAAAGTTTAAAAATTATCTGCTTTGTGTGGTAACAATTCTAGAGATATAACTGTCTGAGAGACATTCATGATCCATCTCTTATTCTCCTCCCCAACCATTTAATAAGCCATACATTCCTTTGGATCTTGTCTTCAAAGTCTGTCTGATTTCTCCCTTCCTCTGTGTCCCCACTCCACCAGCCTTATTTCAAGCCCCTACCACTTTTTGTTAATACTAATGCAACATTCTTCTGTTTGGTCTCCTGATCTCAAATTTCACCATATGTAATCACTGAAGAGAAGTGGCACAATGATCTTTTGCATTTCAAGGTTAGGTGAGCAATTGTTTGGAGGGCTATGAGAGTAAATATGAGTAACTATTTAAGGGATAATAGTAATAGTTCAAGAAGGAGATGACACTGCTTTTGGCCACCATGGTAGCAGATGAGTTGGAGAGATACGGACAATGGAAGAAGTTCATAGAAAATCATATTCGTTTTCCAAGGCTTCCATGACAAAGTACCATAGACTGAGTGTCTTAAATGACATAAATTTATTTTTTCAGGTGTCTGGAGGCCAGAAGTATGAAATCAAGGTATCAGCAGGTTTGGTTTCTTCTCAGGGCCTCTCTCCTTGGCTTGTAGATGGCTATTTTCTCTCTGTGTCTTCACATGGTCTTTCCTCTTCTTATAAGGACACCAGTCATATTGGATTAGGGCCCACCCTAAGGATGTCATTTTAATTTGACTACCTCTTTGAAATCTCCATCTCCAAATATAGTCACATTCCGAGGAACTGGCAATTAGCACTTCAACATAAAAATTTGGGGGGAGGGGAGCCCGGGTGGCTCACTTGGCTGAGCACCCAACTCTTGGTTTTGGCTCAGGCCATGATCTCTGGGTTATGAGATTGAGCCCCACAACCAGCTCTGCACTCAGTGCTGAGTCTGCTTGAGATTCTTTCTCCCCCTTCCCCCTCTGCCATTCCCCTTCCTCGCACATACTCTCTCTCTAAAATAAATAAATAAAATGTTTAAAATTTTTTTTTTAATTTTTTAAAAAATTTGGGGGGAAGAACAATTCAGCCAATGACAGAAATATACTTCAGAAGCCTACCAGACAATAAAGACTACAAGAAGTTGTGTGTGATATACACTTACATCATGTTTCATATGGAGTGAGTTGCTCAGTAGACACCATAATAATGCCATGTGTCTCAGACATAACAAACTTCATGAAAATTTCAAATCACACCAGGCTCTCTCATATGTCCAGCCTTCTATTCAGGCAATTCCTTCTGCCTGCGTTGTAACCTCTGGCTCCCTCAACCCACCTCCACCATTCACCTTCAATTTTTATTTTCCCACTGAGCTCATATTTATCATGTAAGACCCAGTTCAAATATCACCTCCTCCTTGAAAATCTTTCCCTCTTCTCTTCTTACATAAAAATGTATCACTCCTTCCTTTACAAATCTCTTGTAGCTGGTATGCATATATATAGCGACTACTTTTATCTGGTAGCACTGTGGCAATTATTATAAATGCCTAAATCTTCTAAATCTCCAGCTTCTCAAGGCAGAGCTTGTGTCCTTCCTACTTTACTGGTCAAAATCTAGCAATGTGCCCTGTACACAGTCATCACTCAGTAAATGTTTGTTAGATAAAATAACATATATTAAGTGCACAAATAAAGCTATAATCTCTATAACAGCTTGCATCTTTACAAAGTACTCTTACGTACAAAATCTTCTTTGAATACCCAATAAGGACAGTACAGAGGCAGATTAGCATAGTGCAGGAGACAGCTAACTGGTCTGTAATGCCAAATTTATCCCATCATCTGCTTCTGTATGTCCCCTGAGTGATTTCTTTTTTTTTTTTTTTTTTTTTGCAGGTGGGGAGGAGGGGGCTTACATTTTTAAAAAAACATTTAATAAACTTTTTTCTTTAGAATAATTTTAGATTTACAGAAAAGTTGGAAACATATCACAAAGTGCTCCCATATTCTCCACACCTAGTTTCCCTTGTTACAAATATCTCACATTACTATGGTATGATTGAGACAACTAATATTGAAACATTATTATTAACTAAAGTCAATATTTTATTAGGATTTCTTTAGATTTCCTTAGTTTTTGCCTAATGTTTCTGTTCCAGAATCCCATCCAGGATACCATATTACATTCACTCATGACATCTCTTTAGCTCCTCTTGGCTGTAACAGTTTCTCAGACTTTTCTTGGTTTTGATGACTTTGACTATTTTGATGAATACTGGTCTGGTATTTTGTAGAATGTCTTCCAATTTGGATCCAGTGTTTTCCTCATAGCTAGATAGGGTTTATAGGTTTTGTGGAGGAAGGACATAAATGTAGAATCCCATCCTCGTTGCATATCAAGGGTGTTTTCAGGCTGGTTGCCTAACTTTCCACTGATGATCTTAACTTTGATCACCTGGCTGAGGTTAAAGAATGGTTTTTACATTATTAAAGTTGGAAAAATTTAAATGTCTGTAAATAAATTTTATTGGAACCCAGCCATGTTCATTTATTTGCATGTTGCCTATGGCTTCTTTGACACTACAATGACAGTGGTAAGAGTTGTAAAACAGACCCACGGCCCACAAAGCCAAAAATATCTACAATCTGGCCCCCTGGTAGAGTGGAAGAATAACTGGATTGAATCAGATACACTTGAGTTCAAATCTCAGCTCTGGCATGACCATCTATCTACGTGATGTGTGGCCAGTTGCTTAATATCTCTGAAATGTGGTTTCCTCATCTGTGAAATGGGAACATTAATGCCTATTTCAAGATTGTAATGAGGATTATAGATGTTTATAAATACATCAATAATTAGTATCTATGACTCATCAGATAGATGTTATTATCCCCCATTAAACAGAGAGAACAGATTCAGAGAGGTAGAGTGATTGGCATACCCCGGGGAAAATGGCCAACTGGAGTTCCAGCATGAATTTTTTTTTATAGGTGCTTCAGCAGATGGAATACCACAAACTTTAAGCCCAGACACCTCAGTGTGACTCTAGACTCTGGGTCCTTCCAACTGTGTGTCTTTGGGCAAGTTAGTCTTCCTCCCTGAGGCCAAGTTTCCTTATCTACAAAATGGGGCTAACACATAAGATTTATTACAGAAGACTGATGTGAAGATTAGCTGAGCTAAGGTATATAAATTTACTGTCATGTAGGATGGAGTTAAGAAACATGAGTTCAATTTTTCACTACACCAAGCTGCATTTATGGCAATAGAAAGCTATTTGAATAGTGCTTCAAGAAAAATATTAAAAAGAAGGCAAAAACACCAAAGACAAAAAAAAATCAATAATCCTCTGCTTATCTCTTGTGTTGAATTATCTGCTTTATACATTTTTCTATGAGCCCAGACATTAGGGCAACTACCAGATATAAAGCATGGTGGACAGAGAAATAAATGGGATGCAGGCCCTAGCTGCAGGAATTATGAACTTGAGTTGACTGCAGTATAAGACGGAGGATGCATACTTCCTGTGAATTAAGAAATCCATAACCGAGATATGTTTATAAATACATTTCTTCACATGAGATGTTCAGCTTCTTGGAAGCACTTCACAATTCCTATTGTCCTTACCTTCTCTGAGCTCACCTCCAAATAATCCGTGTATCATGATGTCATTCACACATACACATGCTCTTGCAAATTCTTCTTTAGTCCCATAATTGCTTTGGAGATACCCTCATCATGGTTAAGAACTTAGCTTTTAGAGTGCATCCTAGAGAAGCTTTTTATTTTCTTTCAGGATCCTTCCTTGGCCTGAGTGTTGCCATCAAGACATTGCGGGGGCTTCTCTTGGGTGGTACAGGCATTTTTTTTTTTTTTGGTGCTTGTCAAATATTAAAAATATTTTGAAAAGAGTAATATCTTACAATTTTATAAGTAGTCCCTGAAAAAATGTTTACTTCGATCAACAAAACAGGAATTCAATGGACTTTTAGCTCTTTCTCACTCAGTAGGCAGAGTACATGCTTCTTTAGGACAAGGACGTGATCAGTTCCCATCTCTCTTTTATCCCATGCTCAGAATAGCTCTTGCACATAGCAAAGACTCAAGAGATATTTACTAAATGATCACCTATACAGCAGCCAGAAGGAAAGACTTCCAGTGTCCAATGATTATTATATAACTTAATCATCACACTGTCATTTTCTTTCCCTTTTTTTCCCTTCTCTGAATATTAAGAACACATATTCTGCACCATTCCAGATACTAGGTGCTGGAACACAGTAATTAACAAAATAGATACAGGCCTAGCCTGTATAGATATTACAGCACATGGGAGGAAAGAAACAAAGGTGTGTTTACAATAGGACTTGGTAAATGCTATGATAGGAAGCATAAGGTACAGGAGATGCACCTAATGCAGACTCAGAGGTAAAGAAGTTTTCCAGAGGATGTGACTCAGCTGAAACATGAAGAATGAGTAGAAGTATAATCTGAACCCAAGTTGGAACCTGATATGGCCCAGTTTCTTCATGGAATCACAATCAGAAATTGTATATAGTACAGCCCATCAACAAAAAGTAATTAAAAATGAATTCTAATCTTTACTTACATCTCACAAAGAACATTAACATAATCTAGTTAATTATGCACAGCACACATCTCAAAATACACTATGCTCTCCTTCCCAATTCTGCAATCTTGCAGGAACTACAAAGCTATATAAACTTAAAAAAAATAAAATCTCCCTTCAACATCAGACTCTCCATTGCTTCTATGTGCATGTGTCTCAGGCTACACTCCATTCTCCAACATAACTGGAAGTTTCTCAGCAATTTCTACTTCTACCACCAGCAATGCTGGATTGTTTCAGTAGATCCATGACTAGTCCAGCCTGGAAAAAAGTTTGTGTTAAACTCTGCTAAGTATGATTCCTCTCTTGCTAAATGAGATTACTTACTTATTTAATTACTACTTAATAAAAATAATTGCTAACTCATAAATTCCCACTATCATTATTGGAATTAGTCTTGTGAATGAAAGGTGGTAGATATTGGAGGAATAATCTGAGCAGAAGAATCATTTTGGGGTGCCTGAAGTATGTCGGTACAATAGGAGCATAGTATGTACAGTGCAGAGGGACAAGAGCGGAGATGAAGGACACAGTGGGGTCCCTATCATGTAGCCCATAGTAACTGTGCTGTAACCAATAAACAGAACTAGAGGAGATTAAGATAGACATTAGCCTCCTTAGTGAATGTTGTCCCATGTCTTCTAACTTAATCTCATCTGTGACAAATTTTAAAGCCAAGTTGTAGAAAATTAAAAATAATTTTTAAAAATTATTTTTTAAATATTTAAATTAAATATTTAAAAATAAATCCTTATCACTGGGAGCAACAATATTTCAGCCAGCTGTGATCAGCTATGGCCCCCTCTGGCCTCCTATCTCTGTTGCCTACATTCTTCTCAGCCACACTCCTTCTACACCACCTTCTCTACTGCAGAGAATTACACTTTCCATGTCTATTCCAAAGTGCCTTCGCAGAAATGTCATGACAGTTGATAAAATGAGCAAGTGTTTTACAAATAAACTGAGCAAAATTAACTCAGACAGAAGTTACATCATTAAATAACTCAAAAGTATTTATAAAATTGAAAGAGCTCCTTACCAGCTTACAATGCGTGCTCAGGGTCCAATGATATCAGCCCATGGTATCAGTCTTACAGTCCATGCATCATGTTTCCCACTTATGCTTCCACTTTGATTTGTGTGTGTGTCTGTGAGTACCCCAGGTGTACTGAGGCTCTATTTCTACCAAATAGCTAACCCTAGTCGAGCCTCCTAAATGCAGTGTCCTCATCTATAAAGTGCAGATAACAACATGGCGGTAAGGGCAGAGTGACCGGATTATTGTGTAATAACTGTTGTATGTGAGATACCTGGGATATGCTAATTTCCTTCCCTTTCCTTTTTTGATAGGTGGAAGAAGCAAATTCAACTTTTTGTCTCTGCTTCATTCTTGAGAAAAAGAATAAAAATCTGACCTTGATCTTCACCAAAGGGTATGGCAAGAGGTCTGAGTGGATACAGTGCTATGGCCATGCCAACATTTCCATGGGGCAAACTGTCACCTGTCTGGACAGCACACTTTAGAGGAACATATCGTCCTAAAATGCCACCTTTCACCTCCACAGTCAATTCTGAGTATCCGTTGACCTCAGAATGAAAACACATCTGCGAAGGCATTCTCATCCATCCATCCATCTTATCAGTCCATAATGGATTTGTGAAAGGCCACTGGCTGGAGTTCAGCAGAGGTAAAGCTTGAATTCGGCTCCTAAAAGGTCAGGCCGAAAGTCCAGAACAGTGGGTTCTCCAGTTCTCCCATCTGCTCTGCACCGGGCTGTGGTTCACATCACCCAATTCACCCAGTGTTGTATAAACACACGACAAAAGACTTCATAGGAATTAATCTGTGATGTAAAACATAGGTGGGACTTTGAGAGAAGATGCCAGGGAAGGACATTCTAAGTAGAAGAGATGCTGTGAACAAAGGCCTAGAGGCAGAAGAAAACACAACATTATCTTGAAACAAGGATTAGCCTAATATAGAATACGTAGTGCAGAGCAGCTGTAAGTTTATATGGAGTGGAAAAAAATAAAATGGCTATTCTGAAAAAGAAAAACAAAACGAGAGAAATCACACTACATGATATTGACTTACTATAAAGCTACAATATTAAATCAAGATAAGACAGTAAAGCTTTGCTAATACCAAAGAAATAGACACATAGATCAACAGGAGAAAATTTAGAGTCCAGAAATATACCCATACAAATATGGCCATTTGAACTTGGACAAAGTGCAAAAATAATTTAATTGAGAAAGGATAATCTTTTCAATAAATGGTGTTGGAATAAATGGTTGTCCATATATAAAAAACTAACTTTGACCTAAACCTCATACATTTTATAAAGTTTAACTCAAATCATAATTCTAAATGTAAAACATAAAGTTATAGGACATTTAGAAAAAAATAGGAGAAAATCCCTGAGACATAGATAAGGTAAAGAGTTCTTAAAAATGACACAGAAAAAAGCTGATAAACTGAGCTTCACCCAAATCTAAAGGTTTTGGTCTACCAAAGATACTTAACAAAAGGATGGCAAGATACAGACTGGGTGGCTCCGTCGTTAAGCATCTGCCTTTGGCTCAGGTCATGATGCCAGGGTCCTGGGATTGAGCCCCGCGTCAGGCTCCTTGCTCAGTGGGAAGCCTGCTTCTCCCTCTCCCACTCTCCCTGCTTATGTTCCCTCTCTCGCTGTGTCTCTCTTTGTCCAATAAATAAATAAAGTCTTAAAAAAAAAAAAGGATGGCAAGATACAGACTGCGTGAAAATATTTGCAAATTACATATTCAACAATGGATTTTATCTAGAATATTTAAAGAATTTTTAGAACTCAATAAAAAAGGGTGCCTGGGTGGCTCAGTTGGTTAAGCGACTGCGTTGGGCTCAGGTCATGATGCTGGAGTCCCGGGATCGAGTCCCGCATCAGGCTCCTTGCTCAGTGGGGAGTCTGCTTCTCCCTCTGACCCTCTCCCCTCTATCTCTCATTCTCTCCCTCTCAAATAAACAAATAAAATATTTTTAAAAACTCAATAAATAAGAAAACAACCTCATCAAAAATGAGCAAAAGTCGTGAACTTCACAAAAGAGAATATAAGAATGGCAAATAAGAACTCAAAAAGTTCAAAATCATTAGCCATTAGGACAATGCAAATTAAAAACCACTGTTTTTGTTTGTTTGTTTGTTTGAAGTAGGCTCCATGCCCAGCATGGAGCCCAACATGGGGCCTGAGCTTATGACTTTGAGATCAAGACCTGAGGTGAGATCAAAAGTCAGATGCTCAACTGACTGAGCCATCCAGGCGCCCCTAAAAACCGCTGTTTTAATCATTATTCCATCACTATTAGAATGGCAAAAATAAAAATATTAAAAATACCATATGCTGACAAAGATGCAAAACAACTGGAACTTTCCTACATTATTGGGGATAATACACATTGATACTGCAAAATGATGAGTGGCTGACTGCTGGTAATTTTATGTGTCAACAGGGATGGGCCATGGGTGCCCAGATATTTGATCAAACGTTATTCTGGATGTTTCTTTGAGGGTGTTATTGGACAAGATTAATGTTTACATTGATAAGCTTTGAATAAAACAGATTGCTCTCCATAACATGAGAGGCCCCCATCCAATCAGCTGAAGGTCTTAGTAGAACAAAGATTGACCTTCTCAGAGCAAGAAGAAATACTGTCAGCGGACTGTCTTTGGCTTCAAACTGCAATTCTTCCCTGCGTCTCCAGTCTGCTGGCCAACCCATCAGATTTTGGACTCACCAAGCCTCCCTAATCATGTAAGATGTGAGTCAATTCTTTAAGATAGATAGATAGATAGAAAGGAAGAAATATAAACATACACTCATCTGCATACATATATACACATATGGTGTGCATGCATGTTAATATACATGTGTGTGCATGCGTGTGTGGAATGCACATACATCTACATATGCATGCACACACACGTTAAGTTTCCGAGAGTTTCCATAAAGGAGCTGAGTGGTTTAGTCACTCATTTACCCAAACCACAGATACTTTTGAGGTGACATGTGGTACATACTCTTACCAGCCAGGGGAAATGAAATTGTCATGGACATCAGCCTACATTTCTGAAACTCAGAATTTAAAGTCTTAAGCTATGGGAATAAAATACCTAAAAATTATTGACATTTTCATATAACCTCATACTTGTACCTTTGTTAAGTCTTGTTCCTAAGCACCAAGAGTTAATAGGAGTCCTGCCTGGCCATTAGTGAATGGGCTTACTCACATGAATAATGCCGCAGAAGAGACATTGCTATCTTCATCTCACTCTTCCACTAAGCCAGCTGCTGGCTTTAGCTGTCATTTCCAAGGACCACAAGATCAGCAAGGATTATGTACTCAGGACCTTCTGACAAATAGCACTGAGAATCAATAAAATATGATTGGTCATTTCGCATAAAATACCTCGGAATAATAAGAAGTTTCCCATTTGGTAACAGCTCGACTATGAAGCTCTGGTTTTTCATGCAGCTTGTTGAGATGTATCTCAGGAGCCATCTCTTGGATGACTGGATCTGTCATGGGTCAGAGAGACAAGGATTTACTTTAATGTCACAGACACTTGATGATGCTGCAGTGCTATGAGAATGAACAACTGTTTACAGCAGCTCTGCTTGCTGGCTGAATGGGCAGGCCCTTCCTTGGGTTTCAGAGTTGCTTGCTAGGTGGGTGAATACAAATTTTGAAGGAGAAGACTTTCATTGGCCTTTAAAACTTTTCAAAAACTCACTTCTTTCTTATCCTCACCTAGGCAGTGGGCTTACAAAAGTGATTTATTTTTGAATAAGGACGATAGGGATGGACAGTCTTATTTTCCCAACATTCTGTTACTGGGAGAGACTCACTATTCCCCGAGTCCACTCAGGCAGATTTTCCCAGTCTCTATTTCATTGCCAGCCTGGATGTATGAGGAAGCCCTTAGAGAGACAACGTGTTGAAATCCAAAGAGCAAAGGCTCTGGAATAAGAAACAGCTCTGACTGAATTCTGGCTCTGAGACTTAAGGACACTGGAATCCTTGGACGAGTTACTAACCCCTGAGCTCAGCTGCCTCATATAAAGGAACAATGGTGATACTGCCTTATTAGGTAGTTCTGAGACTAAAAAAAATGTATATTAAAAGTGCTATCATATCAAAGGAAGTCAACAAGTACAGATTATGATTGTTTTATTGAGGGTCATAACTGGATGATCCCAGCTTTTGCGAAGCACTTCAGGACTGGGAGTGGTCCCAGCAAACAGGGGAGCATTCCTTTGGGCAGGGCATCTCCTCATTCTCTTAGACAACTAGATGAAGATGTAACTGACTCCAGAAGAGCCATTCCATTTTCTCAAGGTAACCAGTTGAGTGATATGAAATGAGAAAGTGCTACTCTTGTTCAAGAAGTTTTTTTTTTTTTAATAGAAGTGTCCTGTTAGTTTGATTAATGAGGCTCCACTAAACTTAAGTCAACAATTATCCATTGAGGGCTATCTTGTCTCGGACCTTTGTGTTAATTTGTGAACAAGACAAATATGATCATTACCCTTATGAATCCTCAGTTTCATGGGGTTTAGATAAAAATTAGCACACAAAAAATGTGAGCCAGGCTACAGTAGAGAATCTATATAGAATGCTATATAAACAAAATATCAGACCTAGGCAGAGGGTAGGGGAATAGTCATATAAAAGATAAATAAGAGTTATTTATCTGTTGGGGTGGAGGACCATTATTCTGGAGAGAAGGAACAGCAAAGGTGGGTGGAATGACAAGAAAATGAGGAGCATTTTCTCCTCAGAGTTTAGCTGTGAGAAGATATAGCAGGGTCTACTGACTCAGGAGCTTGGACTTCATCCTAACAACGAAGGGAAGCCATCAGAGTGCTTTAAGCAGGGGACAGGCACAATTCGATCTGTGCTCTAGAAAACAGACCATGGTGAATGTAGGATGAAGAACGGATTCAAGGCAGCAAAGCTGAAGGCATCAAGACAGCTAGGAGGCTGAAGCAAGCCAGGTGAGAGATGGTGTTTCACTAGAGAAGTGGCAATGGGATCTTGGTATTAAAAGGGCTTCCTGGATAAAATCAATTCTCCATTGTGCATAAATCTTAGCAAATTTTACCAAACAGTTAAGTTAAATATTTTAATTACTTGCAAACACACTTTGTGAGTTTCATTTCAACTGGCAAGGCATCCTCACACAAATAGGCTCTGGCTAGGGAATCATTTATTCAAAACATCTGTGAGAAATTTTATCCTGATAAAGTCCCAATAGTTCATTTTTGCTTTTGTTTCTCTTGCTTTTGGAGACATGTCTAGCAAGAAGTCAAAGGGGTTGCTGCCTGTGTTCTCCTCTAGGATTTTGATGGATTCCTGTCTCACATATAGGTCTTTCATCCATTTGAGTTTGTTTTTGTGTGTGGTATAAGGAAATGATCCAATTTCATTCTTCTGCATGTGGCTGTCCACTTTTCCCAACACCATTTTTTCCCTTGGATATTCTTTCTTGCTTTGTCGAAAATTAGTTGACCATGGAGTTGAGGGTCCATTTCTGGGCTCTCTATTCTGTTCCATTGATCTATGTGTCTGTTTTTGTGCCAGTAGCATACTGTCTTGATGATCACAGCTTTGTAATACAGCTTGAAGTCTGGGATTGTGATGCCCCCAGCTTGGGTTTTGGTTTTTGGTTTTCTTTTTCAACCTGACTTTGGCTATTCAAAGGGAACAGCCAACAAAACTAAAAGGCAACCTATGGAATGGGAGATTTTTGCAAATGACTTATCAGATAAAGGACTAGTAACCAAAATCTATAAAAAACTTATCAAACTCTACACCCAAAAAACAAAAAAATCCATTCAAGAAATAGGCAGAAGACATGAACAGACATTTCTGCAAAGAAGACATCCAAATGGCCAACAGACACATGAAAAAAATACTCCACATCACTCAGCATCAGGGAAATACAAATCAAAACCACAATGAGATACTACCTCACACCAGTCAGAATGGCTAAAATTAACAAGTCAGGAAATGACAGATGTTGGTGGGGATGCGGAGAAAGGGGAACCCTCCTACACTGTTGGTGGGAATGCAAGCTGGTGCAGCCACTCTGGAAAACAGTATGGAGGTTCCTCAAAAAGCTAAAAATAGAGCTACCTTATGATCCAGCAATTGCACTACTAGGTATTTATCCAAAGGATACAAACATCATGATTCCAAGGGGCACGTGCACCTGAATGTGTACAGCGGCAATGTCCACAATAGCTAAAATATGGAAAGAGCTCAGATGTCCATCAACAGATGAACGGATAAAGAAGATAGGAGATATATATATATATATATCCCCCACATATATGTATGAATATTAGTCAGACAACAAAAAGAATGAAATCTTGCCATTTGCAACAATGTGGATTGAATTAGAAGGTTTTATGCCAAAGGAAGTAAGTTGGTCAGGAATACCATGTGATCTCACTCATATATGGAATTTAAGAAACAAACAGATGAACAGAGGAGAAGGGAAGGAAAAATAAAATAAGATGAAAATAGAGAGGGAGGCAAACCATAAGAGACACTGAACTCTAGGAAACAAACTGAGGGTTGCTGGAGGGGAGCTGGGTGGGGGGAAGGGATAATTGTGTGAGGAGAATTAAGGAGGGCACTCAATGTAATGAGCACTGGGTGTTTTATGCAATTGATGAATCACTAAACTCTACCCCTGAAACTAACAATACTGCATATGTTAACTAAATTGAATTTAAATAAAAAAATTTAAAAAATGAATCTGTGAGAACTGGCATACACAAAGCGGAAGCTGCCACTGTCATGTAGGACGACTGTGCCAAACAGAAAAATAACAGGAATAGAAAGTAAATGTTTGTTGAACTTTACAAAAAAAGTTCTCAACAAATCTTGGTCAAATAAATGAATGAACAAATGAATCCGCTATGTTGGCTTACGTTTGGCCTTAAAGAGTGGAGACGGGAGGGAAGTCTTGAGAGGAAGAAATAAAAGGGAATATCCACGTTGAGGAGATGGTGGGTGAAGATACCAAAGCAGGAAAATGTCAATGCTGAGGCTTTCTGAGCAGCGCGTGCAAGTTGCATGCACGGGCACGGGCTGGCGTGGTAAAAAATGGCAAACGCAATGCACGTAAGTGTTGGCATGCAGAAAGTCTGGAGGATGGAGAGTTTAAAATTCTTTTTTAATGTGGAAACACTGGAGGTTTCTCGGTATGAAAATAGGTAAACCAGAGCCAGACCCATCATCTTAATTGGTTAATTTCTTCTCTTTTTCTCTCTTTTATTCTCTTTTAAATTTTTTGTTAATTTTTTAAAAATCCTTCACCTATTGCCCCTTTTTACTCTTTATCTCTCTTTTGCTCACTCATGTCCTGCTATGCCAGTGCGTGTGTGTTGCTTATGTGTGTGTGTGCATGTGTATGCTCGTGTGCATGTGTGTGTGCGTGCATGCATCTGAGTGTGTGTGTGCACTTGTTGTAGAAGGTTTTCAGACTTATAATACAAATATCCCTTTTAGGGACTTGATCCTTCCATGCAAATCCTCATGATGTTTCCTTTGACCTTGTCCTCTTTTTTGTCTTTGCCTTTTTTTATGAATGCTTCACTTCAAACCCCTCCATGCTTTTTCTCATGCTATGTGGCTTGCAATTCTTCCCGATCTGGCTGCCTTTGTGGTCCGCATGACTTCCTCCATCAGGCACAGGCTGCCATACCCTCTTCAGGGCATGGTTTCCATGCTCATGCTTCTGACCACAGCCCTCTCCACGGACCAGCACTCCCAGTACAGGCCTCAACCTCTGCCATCTAGAGGAAAAGCCAACTTCCATGGCAGAAGTGATGGCTATAGATCTGCCCTAACAAGAAGTGGTAAGAACTAGGAATCAATTCCTTGGGAAACCCTGGCTTTGAAGTGAAAAGAGATTGGTTTCTTTAAAAAAAAAAAAAAATCCCATTAGGGGATCACCCTTCTAAGAGGCAAGCAACTAACGATGCCATACGTGGTGCTTTTTGATTTCCTCCAAATGTCTCAGAAGCATCTTTAAGCAGGACTGCAATGGATTTTTCTTTGATGGGAATCTACACAGCAGCAGAAGGAATTTAAACTCTGCCGATAGAGCTCATTGGATACCCAAGACCTAGTCTAGAGTAATTCTTTCTTTGGAAACTACTGGATTGTACCTACCCGATGTCCTCATATATCAAATATTTCCTTTAAAGAGTGGGAAATCCTGTTGCGATACAGAGATGGAGTACAAGAGGGCCTTAATATTTCCTGAACCCTTTCTAATTAAGACACACAGAGCAAAGCCTTCTGGTCTATGTACCACAACTTAGAATAGAGCTTTACAATTGCCACCGGTTCAGCCAATACTTATAATTCACTGTGTGCCAGGCCTGGAGAATCACCGGCATGAGGAAAGATATGGTCTCCTCTCCCATAGGCCTTATAGTCTAGCAGGAGAAATGGGTAAATGAAGCCACATTATAAGGCACTGTGGTAAGTGCTCTGATTGCTGAGTACAACATGAAACAGGAGCAGAGGGAAAGCACCCTTTTGTTAATTAGTACAGATGGCATAGAAGCTTAGAGCACCGGGAGACAGACCGGGTCAGAATTTCAGCTCAAAGACTTCTTACCCTTTGTGACCTTGGCCATATTATTCAACCTCTCTGTGCCTCAGTTTCTTTATCTGTAAAGTGGAGATGAGAAAATGCCTGTCTTACAAGGTAGCTGTGGGGATTAAATGAGAAACTATGTGGAGAGGATGCGGCATAGGCTTGGCATATAGGCAGTGCTCAAAAGATGCCAGCTAATTTATTATGTTTATTCACCCTCCAGACACTCTTTGTGTGACCACACCAAACTACTTCCGGGATCCCCAACACGCTGCCTCCCTGCATTTTTTCATACCTGTTTCCTCTACCCTACTGCCCTTTCCTTCTGATGGCATGTATTAAAATCCAACCCATCTGTATTGGTTTCCTATGGTTGCTATAACAAATTACCACAAACATGGTGGCTTAAAACAACAGAAATTTATTCTGTCACAGGTCTGGAGGCCAGGAGTCTAAAATCAAAAGGTCAGCAGGGCTTTACTCCTTCTGGAGTCTGCCAGGGAGCTTCCTCCAGCTTCTGTGGCTATCCACATTTTTTGGCTTATGTCCATATCACTCCCATCTCTGCTTCTGTGGTCACACTACCTCTTTCTCTTCTGTCTGTCAAATTTCCTCTGTCTCATTCTTATGAGGATACTTGTAATTAGATTGAATAGGTCCCACCTTGATAATCCAGGGTAAGCTCCTTCTCTCAAAATCTTTCACCTCATCACATCTTTTGCCATATAAGGTAATGCTTACTCTTTTAACATATAAAGTAATATACAAGGGTTCTAGGGATTCACACATGGACACAATTTTTGTGGCCACCATTTAGCTCGCTAGACCACCTCTTAAAAACCAAGTAAATGCCACTTCCTGCATGAAACCTTCCGTGATAGCCTCCAGCTCAATGTAGTCTTTCCACAATCTGAGAATCCATAGCAATTTACTTTTACAACTCTTAACACTTTATTATTCCTTAGCCTTTAAAAATAATTATTTCTCTGCAAATCAAATTTGCCTTAGCAGACTTCTTGATAGTTAGACAAAATAAATTTAAATTTCCTTTCAACCTAAAGAGTATGTATTTCTTTAAGTTCTTTGACTTTAGGGATCACGATGTTTCCACTCTATATGCCTAGGATGACTACCAAACTCTTCTGCATATAGTAGATGGAAGTAAATCTTTGTTGCATGAATGGATCACTGGATAGACGGATGTGTATATGATTGATGTTTTCAGCTTTTGAAAGTACTGTTGTTTCAGAAGCATTCAGAAGCAAATATATTGACCACAATATTGGAAAGAGTGATTCTGTGAAGATGTAATAAAAAAGAACAGCTTTCTGACATTGGGCTGCAATTTTTGGATTCTGAATACTTTCTCTGCATATCATCCAGAACGGGAGATAATTTACCAATACAGCATTTTCTCTTCATGTCCTGTAAAACAGAAAATGCACGTTCTTCTTCTCAGTGGCTGGTGACTCCCTTCCTTCTTGGGCAATGCCAATTTACACTCTAGGCATTGGCTTAGAGTTAGGGCAGTCCACTTTGGAGTCGGCAGGACACATAACCAAATCACAGGATCTGCCTGCTGCCCAGCTAGCTTCTAATGATCTGTGATCACGTTGAAGCCTAGAGGGTAAATTGTAGTTATAAAGTATGTATGGTAATAAAGGTGTCCTTGGTTGGACCATTGTTTTGTAAAGTGCAAGCTGTGATTGATCTGACAGGCTAAACCACAGGCCATCTGCAGCCTGTCTAAAGGATTTGTCCAGCTCGAACATCAGACTCAGGCTACTCTCCAACTTGACCTTTTGCCTGAGCAGCTGGGAGGAACACGGGCTCATGGTGCTGTGGACGAGCTGCACTTTCACTCATAAGCTCCTCGGGTGAACACTAAATATGCTGATCTATATCTATTGCCGCTTACCAAGGTCTCAATACTCGAAAGACTGTCTCATAGCTGCCCAGCCTTTGAATTTGATCTTTTAGGTGTGAGAATGTGGACCTACCGGCAAGGGAGAACTCACTAGAATTATAAGGGGGAGCTCCATATAGACCTTGGGGGCTCCAACTCCAGAACCTTCTCTGGGCAGCCTTGGGCATGCACCTGACTGTCGGGAAGCACAGAGCCAAACGCGGAGTTCAAGCCTCTGTCTCTGGCTTCAGTTGATGGCCTTGGCTCTAATTCCCTATCCCCTCTCACTTTGTTTTTTGATTATTTTTTTTTTTAATATCTGTTAAGTGACAGTCAATACTATCTTGTATGGCTTTTCATGAAACAATATTTTGGAAGTAGAAGGCATTTAGATATATAAATAAATAGAAATAAAAGCAAACAAATAACACAATCCTCTTTTCAAAGGTTAAAATGTGGACAGGTATTTTTAAAAGAAGAAAACCTGCTAGAAAAAGAAATGCCCTTTGTTTTAAAAGAGGCAGATCACGATTCAGCTCTGCCATGAACTCTGGGTCCGTAAAGAAGCTAGTCATTTTCCCTGAGACCTGTGTCTTCTTTGTCATTTAACAAACATATTCAAGCATCTGCTATGTACCAAGAACTGTGCTAGAAGCCATCGTAATAGCTAACATTTTCTTGGGATCTCCCTATGTACCAGAAATGTCTTCTACAGGCATCATCTCATCTGACAGCACACCGACTCAGTGAATCAGTGTTATCATCACCGGAAATTTACGTTAAAGAGTTTGCATGGTGGAAGGCCGGGCAGCTATAATTCACACCAGGCTTTATGGCTCCAGAACCCTGAGCTAATACAGTGGACCACCTTCAAAGAGCCCAGGACAGACAACTGCAACACTGTCTGGGGCAATATTTAGGGGAAAAAGCCCAAGGAAAGGAAGCAAAAAGAATAGATTTTTGAAAACATGTTTTGGTAACTTAGAAGAAGAGAGATTAGTGAAAAGATACAGCAGAAAGGAAGAGGGGAAATAAAACGACGATGGTGCTCTCTGAGGAGTCAATTATAAATCCCATTGGAGGATGCTGCATGTTCCTCTCATGTGTAACGACTGCCCATTTATTACTTAGATCTATGCACAAATTCCTGCGGTACCAGCAGGAAATCTCCGGAAACATTCTTGATTGCACCATAGCCCTGAGTAACGTAGTTACAGGAACACATCCCTAAAATTGTACTCTGCGCTTCAGAAGAGATGTTTGACAGCTTTTCCTTGACTATGCGACAGTTCTATATTCAAGGTTTGCATCGGAATATTTGTACTTTTCATTGGGAACAGATGGAACAGATGGACCAGCAGTTTAACCACGAAAACGAACCCAGGCATAGCAGCCAACAGTATTGGGTTGAAAGAACGCAGGTCTCCGGGAAGCATAGGAGGTGATGGGTGCTGAGGCTAAAGGAAGCTGCATACACAGAATATGTTTTCTGCCCACCTGTTAGTTGCTGAGAATTTAGTTATTTTAATACACAAGGCAGATGAGTACTTTCTTTATAAAATGTTCCTCATTTTTTTTCAAGGATTATTTATTTGAGAGTGCACAGGAGGGAGGGGCAAAAGCAGGGGGAGAGAGAGTCCCAAGCAGATGCCCTGCCCAGCATGGAGCCTGACGCGGAGCTCAATCTCATGACACCAAGACCACGACTGAGCCAAAGCCAGGAGTGAGTGCCTTAACCGACTGAGCCACCCAGGCACCCCTAGTCCTCAGTTTTTTAACTGACTTATCCCTGACACACAATGTTACTTAGTTTCAGATACAAAACTATGTCTCATTTAGGGCCTAGTGTGAACATCACCTCCACACTGCTGCCTTCTCTGGTTAAAGAGTTGATTAGCCCCACCAGTGCTGTGTAACTTCTATTAAGGCACTTGTGTCATTTATTATATTTAATTACACATTTACAATCTGCCTCCCCGAATGGATTATGAACCCTGATACATACACACTCTCATAAAAAGAATAGGGGTGTTAAAGTCAGGAAGAATCATCCAAGGTCAGAACTGGAAAGTGGTAGAGCTAAGTTAGTTAACCTTTTGAGCCTTCCTTTCTTCACCTGTCAGTTGGAGAGGGTGATATCTACTTATTAGAGTTCATGTGAGGAGGAATTGGGAGACTACGTGGGAAATGTTAGCACATTTCTAGTTATTCAACAAAGGATAACTGTATTGTTATTACTTCTGTGTCCCTGATGCCAAGTGCCACAGAATATGTGTGCCCCCAAAATGCCCATTATTAACTAAATGAATCCCACTTTCCTGTGGCTGATGGATTAACTGATATCATAAAACTACACAAAAACAAAATGAGGATTGATGAAATCTGACCTAAGTGGTCTTCCATGTCTTGGTGGTCCTGTTGTGTATGTCAAGGTTACTGGAATGAAATAGGAGTCCAGACCTCCCTCTTCCTTGGCATCCAATGCATTCATAATACTGTTCTCCTATCCTCAGAGCCCTAAATTAAGTCAGCACTCACTAGAGAGTTCCTCCAGTTCTAGACTGCCCTGGAGCAGCACTGTGACCTTAAGCAAATTATCTGACTTCTGCAACTTTAAAGGGGCAATAATAAATCTTGTGTTATAAGAATCTCCGAAGGTTTAAATTTGAAAATGTGAATAAAGTAACTGCATAAAATACACTATCAATGTAAACCTTTTCTCTCTCCTTCCCCACCCTTCTGATAAACTGTTCTGATAAAAAAAGAAAAGACAAGAATGAATGATTCGGCCACACCAAGGTCAATGACTAACAGCTGGTTGTTCAAAGTTTTTCCTTTTCTGGTCCCTGCCTCTTTGGTTTGCTTCTCCCCATAGCTGAAACCATTTAATTCCCACATGCATATTCAGACCTGCTCCAGCTCCTAGGAGTGCCCTGCTTCCCTGCCAGGAGGATTTAAACACCTCTCTCCCAAGGTGGGGTCAGAGGATGGAAGGAAAAGAAATCATTCACAAATCCACCCAGCCCTCCACTCATGCCATCATTCAGCAAACACTTAAGGAAGAGATATCATGTGCCAGGCTCTGAGCTAAGTATTGGAGACATGAAGGTACATACACAATAGTAGTAATAATAATAAAAATTAATAATAACAACAAGGTCCCACGCTCCTGAGTTGCTCACCACTTAGTGAAGGAGACAGAAATAGAAGCAGACTACAGCAATGCAGCAGGATGACTACAATGCAAGAGGCAAGCTACCATGGGCAGATGCTGGAGCTGTGTCTGTGTCATACACAAAAACTGCAGCCCATCAGTCCCCATCCCAAGAGCCACTTCCTGTTTCTGAACTCTGTCTCACTCATGGTCTTGGCACCCTGGTGTCCCCGGGACAGGGGTCCTACTTTGCTCTAGTCCACCTGTCTCCCGGAGACTCGAGTCTTTCCCTCATGTCCAATCCCACAGTGAGGGCCCACATTATGTTAACAGGATGCCCTGATGTTTTTGCCCCTGCCTGGATCCCTACACTGCCTCCCTGGAGGCCTGTCAGAAGCCTGCTGGACACATCTGGGCTCTGCAGCTTTTTTAGCGTTACCTTAACATAGCCTGCGCGCTCTCCTGCCAGATGAGGATTTCTCTCTGCCCTTTATTTATCTCCTCCATCCTCCCCACCACCTCCGAATGCATCCTGACAACATTTCCAGGGGATCCTTGTGTGCTCTGAAGTCTGACAACCACGTACCAGGATCAGTGGCACACCTACCTAGGCTGGGAAACAGAGGCTCTTTGGGATTCTTTCCCATGACTCTCCTTTCCCTATTGGGTGATAGAATGCACTCAAGATCAGTCATTTCTGAGTATTTGCTGCATACCTGACACTGTGGCAGACATGGGACGATAATGGTGAGTGAACAGCCCAGAGGTGGGACTCCTGCAGTCACTTCTATGACCCAAACCATAGAAACAGCCCTTCCCGTGGTATAAGCAGTGGTGGACATGGAGGGGAGTAGTTGGCGCCAGTGTCCCATGGCAAAAAATAAGAAGAAAGAAAGAAAGAAAGAAAGCAAGCAAGCAAGCAAGCAAGCAAGCAAGCAAGCTATTTTTGCAGAGGTCCCAGTATCTGCAGGTATAAAATTAAATGAGTTTCTTTCCCATCTTTACTCCCTGTTTCTTTCCCCTCTTAACTCTCTGATTCTCACAACCTCTTAGGAGGGACATATATTAAATTTAATTATACTTTACAAAACTTTCACGAACAGCTGTGATAAATGCTAAAAATAAAGAGTATCTACTGTATGCCTGGCATCGTGCTATATACAAAGCCCAAAGAAAGGTACATTAGAAGCAATTTCTGCCCTAAGTAGCTTACAGTATAGAAAGAAAATGCAATATAAAAATTACCATAAAATATAAATTATAAAATGCACTATGTTCAAATGATTGATTCCGCTTGAGAGCAGCATGTGGAAGAAGATTTTACATATGCCTAGGATCCAGCCTGAGAAAGCGAGTCCCTCATTTTAGATACCACTTGATGTGGAATCATAGATACCTAGTCACCTCCACCTATATATCAGATTAGCAACATTCTGGACATATCTCAGTGTCAAAGCATTTCTCAAGAAAAAGGGTATTTTCAAGACATTCACATATCTCTTGGAAAAGAGAGAAGTATGCAGCTACATAAAAAGAGCTGCCATTGGCCGGTGCTAATATTCTGCCGAGCTTTGTGCTAAGACATAGGACTGTAAATAGTTCTCATAGCTGGCCTATGATGTTGGCATTCGTATTATCCCGAGTTTTCTGATGAAGAAACTGAGTTTCAGAGACAATCCTTCACTTGCTAGATCAAGTGCCAGGCAGTGACAGAGCTGGGATTTAAACCCAGGCCTCCCTCCCTCCAGAGTCCCAGCTCGATCCTGCTGCACTTTGCTTCCTTGAAAGACTTTCTTCATCCCTTCCCAGCTTTGTCTTTTGTTTAGTTTAGTGTTTCTTTGGTAGAATTTACCTTATTGCGTATTTACTCCTGCCCAGTTCTCAGCTGGGGACACTGACCAAAGCAAAATCTCCTTTCCTGAAGGAACTCAGTCATTTAAACAGAGCCCACCACCATGTGATAAGAAAACATGGCCCTCCCGGTTATCAGGTGCTCCAGAGCCTGTCTTTCCTTTGATAACTGGAACCCACCAGGAACACCTGCTTATTCCAGGCACTGGGGGCACAGACAGAGTAAGAGACGGCCTCTGACCTCAAGGGGCTCCCACTCTAGCAGTGGGGAAAACAAGATATTAAACTAACTGAATCATGAATGCAATGACAGAAATGTGAAGGGGGTGCAATGCAAACCCAGGTGATGGGGGGCAGTGGGTGGGCAGAGAAGGGTTCTTGGAAGAGGAGGCACTTGCATGTAAGTGAGGAGAAGCTGAGTCAAGTTGGGGGTGTGTTGTAAGGACATTCAAGGCAGGAAGATAGTGATCTGTGAAGGCCCTGAAGAGAAAGTCTCTGCCGAAAACAGGAGAACAACACCTAGATTAATATTAATTTTCCTAGGTCGTTATACAAGTGCTGAGCATAGGGTTAAGAAAATTGGCTTTAGCATTAGGCAGATCTGGTTTCAAAGTTGGCACTCTCTGCACCTCGATTCCCTCACCTATAAAATGGGGATAATACCTATTGTGAGGAATGAAGGAAATCATGCAAAAGTGCAGAGTTTAACAATGTTAAGCATTATTCATGCTGTTACTGGCACTTCTCTATCACAGGGTGACAGAGGAGACCATTACCATCTGATTAGGGATTTATATTATACGTTGTTTCAAGTCATAAAATACTATTGCAGAATCCCCCTCATAGTCTCTGAGGGAGGATATGGATCAGTGCTGTTTATGGTATGAGAGCCATAATTCTCCTGTGATCAGGCCAGACACATCTATGAACAACGAAAACAGGAGCAAGCAGTAACTGACATCCAGTTTTGCTTTGTTTTCTAAGAATTGTAATGGCCTCAGCTTCCTTCCTTCCTCTCAGTGAGCTTGAGCAGAACAAAAACAGAATTTATTTCACCGTACCTACAACACTTCATTTCCCTGGAATAATTCTCTGGGCACATCATTGGCTGTTTCTTATTTGTCAGTCCTCTCCCAGTGCAGCTTAGGAGATCTTAGAGAAGCCGAATCAATATTTGAGCTTTATGTGGGCCCTGGAAAAGCCCTGAATACACAGCTAAGGCCCAAAGCTGCCTTGAACACAGCCCTGTCCCACTGAGTAGACTCCTGACCTGGAAGTGAGGCTGGGTGGCAAAAGCTACTCCCCTGTGGTTTGCCCAGGGCCCCAGAAGAGCCCCAGATGCCTGGCGTTCCCAGGTTATAAAATGGCTGTCTCATATCAACCACCACTACCACCAACACCACCCCTCCCCGCGACATCTGGATTTGCCTGTCACTCACCGGCTCTGAAGTGGGAGTCGGTGGGCCTGAGTTCTAGTCTTAGCTCTGCTGTATGACCTTAGGCAAATCATTGACTTCTCTGGTCTGTTTTCTTTCCTGAAAATGGGCCAATTGGACCAATGAGTCTAATTCTGTGCTATTCAGAAAAAAGAGAATGCTCTTGTTCAGTATTTGAACAGCAAGGTACTCATTCAATAAGTTATTCATTCCACAAACATTAACTGCATACTTACTCACATCAGGTACTCTGCTGGGGATACTCCTGAAAACAATTACGCTTCATGGGCTTTGCCACTCTTGCCGTCCTACAGGCCAGTACAGACATAACTGCAAATGTAATTAGTTAATATAAAGTGAGAAGGACATAAGATTAACTCTTTTTACCCTTCTTAAAAGAGAGCAGGCTAGGAGGCTTGCATGGAGCATTGAGCCCTGTGTGCACAGGCTCATGAAGATGACGTGGGTATGTCTATAAAAGCACAACCTGAAGAGAGTCACTGAGATCCTAAGGAGATTTGAAACTGGCCACATGAAGAACTAGGGAAGTATAGCCAGGGAAGAGAAGACCTGGGAGAGGGGATGGAAATTATTAAAAAAAAAAAAATTCTTCAAATAATTAAAGGATTGTTATGCAGAAGAAAGATTAAATTTGTTCTAGGTGGTCTCACGAAATAAAATCATGACCAGCGATTGCAAAGTAGAGGGGAAAGGATTTGGCTCACAATAAGAAATTTCACAGACCATTCTGGTCTGTTTCAGGGGGGAGTGAATTCCCTGTCACTGAAAGTGTTGAAGCCAACCCCAGACAGATGACCGTAAAAGTAGAGCATACTTCACTGTAGTGAGTATCTAGACAGTCAGCAGTTCATCCACAGTGAGTGAATGAAGGAAGGACTCAAGTAATCAATGTACCAAAGCCCAGAACACATACTGGAGCTTTGCCAGGAGTCTGAAAAAGATTACCTATAAAGTTCCTCCCATTCTAAGAATCTAGAATTCTATAGATCTATGAGAGTTAGTTGGGGAAGAGAAGGAGAAGGAGCGAAAACCTGAACTCTCAAACTGATTGAACTTGAGATACCTGAAAAGTCCCAGACAAAAGAAGTGTCCATAACATCAAAACAGATGCGGAAACTACAGGAGCTTGGGCAGAGATGAGGAGAAATGGGAAAGAGAAAAATAAAGGCAAGTTACCAAAGCAATCTCCAGCGTGTGGACTAAGTGGACTGAGCTAATAAATACACTTGTTGACTGTGCCTCAAAGACGTGTCTCGAATCTTATTCTCTCCTCTCCTTGCAGAGCTGCTGCCCTGAGGACAGAGAGAAAAAATACAGGTTAAACCAATGCAGCAGGAGTCAGAGTGAGCAGGCAGGATCAACACTAAAGGTAGGAACCTAGAATGATTTCCTGAGGGGTTAGAGAGTGCGTAGCTGCAGACCCGGGTTGCTCGGTGAGAAAGGAGGAAGGAAAGGTGTTAAGCTGGTTCAAACTACTGTAAAATCTTCCATTTGGTGCCACTTGCCTGCTTCAGCCCATCCTCCACACTGTTTAGCAGAACGGATTTGCAGGAGAACAAAGCTGATTATGTATGTCTGCTTAAAACCTCCAATGAGCGCCCCGTGACTGCAAGATACATGGCAGATGCCTCAGCTTGGGCTAGCCCAGTGCCACCTCCCAGACTTCATCTTCTCCCTCTTCACAGCCTATCACAGTGTGCTCCCATCTGGGAGGCACGTTCCATCATCTGCAGCACAATCAGACCCTCTCTCTCCACCTGGAACCATGCTTCTGCCCCCACACAAACCCATCCTCTTCTTTATGTTCTTCTTTCCTTGAGATCTCATTTGGGAAGCCACTTGGGGAGCCTTCGTCCAATACCTCCAGCACGTCAGCCCACCGCGAAGCCTCACTAGAGCATGTTTTTCCCAGAGTGCTCTTCTTCACATCTTTACAGAGTTTTGAGCATGAATTCAGAGTCTCACTCCCCCAGTTGGTAATGATATCTTCAAAGAGAAGGGAGGCTATCATTATGTCCCAAGCGCCTAGTGTGTGCCTGGCACTTAGTAGGTGTACTATAGATATCTGTTAAATAAACAGCTGATCAGACATTCAAATTGAACTTCTTGGAAGCAAGACTCTTAATAAATGAAATTAGATTGCTTGTATATATCTGCTATAATTTTTAATCTCTCTTTCATTTGTTCTCCCCCTTTCTATGTTCGTTGTACACTTGTACATTTATTTCAGCCTCACCAGACACTTATTCATCTCGTTTGATTTAATTTTTCCCTCCACAGATCTACTCTGCATCTTGGCTACAGAGCCTCTCCTTCATAAATATCTGCTGGATGGTTTTACTGTTTGGATGCCTTCAACATTGCGGTGGAAAATGCGTAAGAAGCCTGCTCGATAAGCTGCATCATTTGCTCACACTCAAAAGGGACTGAGATGTGTCCATCAATAACCACTCCCATTGCATTAAAATATAGATTAAAGCACATAAAAGTAAAATAAACTTCATTTAGACTTAATAAAATTTAATGCATTTTTTTCAAGAATGTCAACAATTTTCAAAGGTGGACACCTTCAGCAAAAGCTTCCCTGAGAGGAAAATGTCCCTCTGGAGGTTTGTTATCGGGATTCAGGATTCGTTAATGGTTTTGTTCTCATCGTTTCATGATTTAATGTGCTAAAACTGACAGCTTTATTTCTGGATTTTCCAAATGGGCAGCCGCACTTCCTCAAAGGGAGGAAAAGGCCCAGACCCATCCTGGGCCTGAAGGAGCACGTGTGTCTGGAGAGCACCGCGCCTTAATTGCAAGCTGATATTAATGAGAGAAGCAGTGCAGACGGGTGTGGGGTGGAAGAAAGGAGTGCTTGTACACCATTCAGACCCAACTCACTCTCACCTAATTGAAAAGCAGAGCTGTTTCTAACTTCCCTTAGCACACAGCCTGGATGAGCCGACATGTGGATTCCCTATTAACTGTTGGTGCCTGTGATTTAAGAGAGGAGCTGACTATGTTTTTCACCACATTAATAGCAGTGAAATGTATGATGAAGTGCCATGCTCTTTTCTAGGACCAGCTGCACTTCCAGCCAGACTCTGTGGATGGAGAGGCCTGTGTGACCTCATGTTCCTCAACGGTCTCTTGCCCACTGACAGTGAGTGTCACGTGGCCAGCAGCTCTCTGCCCACCTGGGGCCCAATCATGGTCATGGCCACACTGGTGACTGGGCAGAGAGATAAGTGCAGGCTTCACGAGCCACTGGGTAGATTTTCCAGGAAGATAGAACAACTGGAATTCCTGGCCCTGCTGACTTTTTTTTTTTCTCCCTTAATGTTAGGCTGTGCGGGAAGCTTCTTCAAATCACTCTGGAGGCTTTAGAAGAATATGACTGCAGGTCTGAGAAGCATGTGAGGCCTGGCATAGCATCTGTCAGTAGTATGCCCGGGCATAACAGCATCAGGCCAGTGAAAAAGTCAAGAGAAAGACACAGAAGAGACTGCACATATTCTCAGTGGTTTTCTCAGGCTTCCTCTTGTTTCTGGGTAGAGCATAATGCCTCCTGACTCTAGGATATTGCAGGAGGGTTTTGCTTTTCCTTAACGATGTGGACATCTATGTGTGCATATGAATGTATAAGCGCAAGTACGTACATCACTTGTGCACACGTGCACAGCTTTACAGTGACATCCAAGTCAAGGCTCTTTCCAAACAGCTGTACCATGTTCCCCCAGCATATTTCTGTGGGTTGGAATTACACTGTGGCATCATCTACTTCAGTGACCGCAGCCTGCGTCTAACCATGAGGACCACTTAGACGTTTGACACATGCTACCCACACACAACCCCACTTCCCTGTCCTACTTGTTACTGTAAAACCTGAATAAGGAGGTGGCATCTGAGCCCCCCTCTTCCTCTTTCTTGAAATTCGGGTCCTACATAATATGAAAGATCAGGCTGACGTTTCTAGAGAAACTGCTAGGGCTACCATGACAAAATACTATAGACTGGGTGGTATAAACAATAGAAATTTATTTTCTCATAGTTCTGGAGGCTGGAAGTCCAAGATCAAGATATTAATAGGTTTGGTTCCCCCTGAGGCCTCTCTCCCCACCTTGCAGATGGCCACCTGTGTCATCACACAGCCTCTTCTCCGTGTGTGCAGCCCTGGTGCCTCCACCCCTTCTGATAAGGACACCAGTCATATGGGGCTATAGGGTCCCACTCTAAAGGCCTTATTTTACCTTAATCACCTCTTTATTTATTTTTTTGAGAGAGAGAGGGAGAGCATGAGTGGGGGGAGGAGCCGAGGAGGAGGGAGAGGGAGAGGGAGAGAGAGAATCTCAAGCAGACTCTGTGCTGAGCACAGAACCCGATGTGGGTCTCAATCCCACGACCCTGAGACCATGACCTGAGCTAAACCAAGAGTCAGATGCTCAACCAACTGAGCCACCCAGGTGCCCCCTTAATCACCTCACTAAAGACCTTATCTCCAAACATGGTGACATTCTGGGATGCTGAGGGCTGGGACTTCTACATATAAAATTTGAGAGGACATTATTCAGTCAATAACAGCAGGTCTCTTCCGTAGATACCACTACAAATATCATCATCAAAGTTTTATTCAACTTGAGACTGCTGGCTTCTGGAAGCTCCACATTTTGGCAATGACATGCTTACTTAAATCATTCTATAGATACCTAGTTTAGGGCGGTAGTCACGGTCTCTTGTTCGTGGACAAAAGAAAACAAAAGACCAGATTTTAAGCTTAATTCACTTTATGTTTTGTAAGGGGAATACGCCAAGTGGCACTTTTTTTAATGAGACCATTTGGAAAGCATTGCTTGTGACTAAAATAATAATTTGAAAAGAAATGCAGACCATCCCTAGTATGAAACTAGAGAAGCTCTCAGAGCTGTATTTTTCTGACTCATTAAAATTTCTTCATCTGTTATCCTGCCTGCTCCTTTATTCCCAATTCACCTGTGGTACTGGAGAAGATAAACTTCTAAAAAATCCTTCTGCCATTTTCTCCAATCTACCTCGGGCATTCAAGGTTAGATATAGGCAAGATTCTTAAGTTACAAAAGGCTTCTTGGAATACTCCATCACAGTAAGGTATTTTCCACCTCTGTGCTGCCTCAATCATAATAATATTTTCACATTATTATTATTATAAAAACAAAAGCAAAGCTGCTATTCCTGAGTTACAGACACTTTGCTAAGAGCTTTATATTTCTTATCCCAATTAATTCTCACAACAGCCCTATGAAATCTGTATTATCATTATTCCCATTAAAAACATGAGAAAACTCAAGCTCTATTCATGGTCAATTTCTTAGCTACTTCTCCTTGGTCCTGAATCTGTCCAACTCCTGATGGTCCAGCAAATCAGTCCTCCCCTTATTTGATTAGATAGTTCTGGTGCTGAGCCTTAAAATGGCCCCGGTCATGTTTGCTCAAAATCCCTCACTCCACTAATCCAGTCAAGCCCAAAGTCCAAGCTGGTCCACCAGACTGGCATCTTCTGAACTTTCCCCATCTTCACATGCAGGAATGTCTGAAGGCTTGAGACTTATTAGGGTAATTTTTAAAAAGTCTTGTACTAGCTGAGATCAAAAGGAATTTTGATAAGTCAGGATATTTTTCCCTACACAGGTTTGGAAAAATCTTGCTATTTAAAATATAACAAACAAGAGATGATCAGCTGGTTAAATTTAACATATTTCTCCTTTTTCAAAAGCATCCAAATGGAGCAGATTCTCACATTAATGTCCCAATAAAAAAAATAGAACAGAATCTCTTACAGAGGCAGAATGTCATCAATAAAATAAAGACACTATAATACTTAGAGGCCACCAGGGCCTTTTTCCTCTAAGGCCTCCCCAAGAGGAATTAGAGTTGGTGTCCAAACCTTCTGATATTGTCTTTCTTTGAAGGCACCATTGCTGTGCTCTCCTATCAGGCCATGACAGCGCTTACTGAGCATTAAGATCATTCAGGACACTGAACTTCTTATTTGTTTGCTTCTTTGTGTCTTTACTCATTCTTTCCCTTCTAACGGAAGTGATGTCATCATTCATTCTAGGTCCATCTCCTTGAATCAGGGATGAAAAGTGAGACTATCTTAATTATATGAAGGTATGCAGAGGGGCTCATCTACCCATCAAAATTCCCTGCTTCCTCACACCGTCTCGTCTAAAAAAACCAGCAAAACATACGTGGGAATTATTAAGATCATTGAATAAATTTCAAAGCTGGAAGACTGTTTGCTAATTGGCTTTATTCAGTACCTTCATCTCAATGTTGACTAAAAGTTCAGGAATAAGAACTGCAAATAAATAGGTATTTATTAAAATGGTGGGAGGAGGGAAATAGCATTTCTAGCAGGTAGGAATGCTGCTCAGAGATTGCATATGGCAGTGTGTAAATTTACACAAACTTATAAAAATGACAACTGTATGTAATATAACACGAGGTTTAGGCAAGCTCAGCCAACAACAGGTGTGTGGCACATGGGAGAATATTCCATATTGCAAATAAATCCAAGTGCATGTTCCCAGTGGAGAAAGTAGAAGTGCAGACCCCATTATTATTAATAGAATTACTTTCTGCCTCACATCAAAATAGTTTTTTTCCCCAAAGTATCCCAGATGGATAGTCACAACATACACGTTTTGTATCATCTCGGTAGATTCTCTTGTCATCTCCCGCAGCTATGAAACGTCCACTCACTCAGAGTTCAATTATTAAAATGTATTTGTCAGTACTCCAGTAGCTATGAATCAATGCTAGGCACCTCCAATGGGTATGTTTTTGGTTCAGGGTATGCAGCGTGAGTCTTTCTACGAACATACAGCAGGGAGAGGAAAAGAATAGAAAGAAGTAGGCTCTACTTCCAACTGATTAGAAACATTCCCACACTAGAAAATTCTAGAAAACTAGAATTCCCACACTTACTATGTGCCAGACACTTTTCTAGGTGCTTATGTTTATTTGGTCCTTGCAACAAACCAACTGGGAGTGGTGGTATTATTATATCACGTTGCAGATAAAGAAAGCAAGGCGCACAAAGGATTAGTAATTTACCAAGGTCACCTCTAATGGTAGGTAGAGCAGGGATGGAGCCTGGGCGATCTGGCTTCAGAGCTTGTGCATTAGCACTCCCATCCTATAGAAATGGCCAGGGTGCCCCCACTACTCACCTACTTGGAGCTCCAAGTAGTGCAAGCACAACATGAGAGAACTATTCTCACATCAGAACACTTGAACCATGTCCCCAAATCTATCATCAACTCAATGCAGGACCTGGAAATGCCTTTTAAACTCCCTGGCAAATAGTGTTGTTATGAGAACATATAGTAAGTGTGAAACATATTTGCAGGGCTCTAAACTATAAAGATACAAAGGGTCAAACTTATTGTTTATAAAAACATAGAGTTAAGGGGAACATTTCCTTCTACCTTTTCCCAAACTTCATTTATTTTACTTAGTGTTGTCTTACCTGTAATATAGATACCTAATATTTTTCTGTAACTTAGTTTCTAATATTTAAATCCCTCCTAAACACCCATCACGAGGAAAAAAGTCATCTAATAATCGACATCTAATTTATATAATAAGTAAATAAAAAGCAGTTATCCACATACTACCTAAAACCATCTCACACACCACCGGGGGGGGGGGGGCGGTGGAATGGATCTTCCAGAGATCTTTTATGGAAAATATACATATATGGAAATTTTCTTGTTTTATTTTTCTTTTCTCCTACCTTCCTTTCTTTCTTTTAATTCTTTCCTTTATTTCTTTTCTTCACATATATTTAATGAGTATGTACTATGTGCCAAGCAAGGTTCTGAAACACTAGAGAGAATTCAAAATAAAGTATTTCATCAAGTTCCCTTCCTACCATAAAAATAATCAACTAACAAAAGCTTGCATTACGTATGATGGCAGAGTCTCTAAAGCAAGTAAAATGAAGTAAAGAGGTAGAGAGCAAAGTGGGTGTGGGGAGATCTTCTCCATCCCCTCCAGATCCCCTCTGAACCCTTTTCCACATGCTTCTTCCAGTTTAAGTTCTGCCAGTGGAAAGAAAACTTTGACAGGAGATTGCAGAGAAGAGTGAGAGGGAGTTGGGAGGGGGTGTCTTCCCACTCCCTCCCTGCAAGGCCACTGGGTGGGGAAGTGGGCCTCAGTGTTCCCCACTCAGCTCTCTGCATGCTGCTCACTAGGACCTGATTGTTGGGGGAATGGGATGCTGTTTTAGACAGGGGGGCCACAGAAGTCCTATTTGAGATGCTGACATTTCTCCTTTGAAGCAAAGGACATTGAAAGACAGGAACTAAGATAAACAGGGATTTTCGGTAACTCATAATCCAAATCAGATTTTCTTTTTTTTTCCCTTCTGGATCCCCTGGATACAAAATTCAGAGAAGAGCCATCAGAGAACTGAGGAGAGTGAGCTCAGGCATGCAGATTAAAATCAAGAAAAGGAACACTGGAGATGCAGAGACAGAAAAGAAGCTGAAGACAGAGGGAGAGTGCAGAAAGGGACAGAACTGTTTCTAAATGGAAGGGCCAACCCCTCCATGGCTGGTCTAAATCCTCTACTCCCAAGTTTATGAAGATGATCTGATATATATATATATATATATATATATATATAACCAGATCTGATGATCTGGTTCATCCACACATATAGCTACCATGTTGTTACCTGCAATTTAAGCCATAATTTTATTTTTAGTTTTCCAAGAAATGCTACTTGAAACTAAAAAAATAGTTTAGAATTTTTTTTGAGCTAAAAGTATTCTCCTTTTAGTTCCTTTTGCTTTAGTTTCTCTTTTTCCTTAACTTTTTATGGCTGGAAGAATATAATTAATTCAACATGGTTGCTTAGGGACATTTTCCAGGTCCTACGAGGCAAACTGTAGACATTTATTCAAAATTGGGCCTAGGGAATAAAATCTAAAGTAAATAATTTATTATATTTGATATTAATTACTCTAGAGTATTTTACTTTTGTGAAAAATACATACTAGTATTCTTAGACAGTGGGAAATATTTGTAGCATCGCACATTTCTGGAATATCTCTATCACCCCACAACTTGTGCTTAGACAAGCACAAATTGGAGTTCAGCATCTCAGTGTATTATTCTGAAAATGTGCTCATTTGACAAGGTTTTTTAAGCCTTATGGACTTTACCCAGAGCACAGTAAATTGCACTTTCTAGGATGAGAGAAAAATACATTTTCTATATCCCTGTTATCAGGAACCTGCCTTTTGGGGAGCTCTTCACTCTAAAATTGGTCCCCACTCATTTGACCAAACTTCTGTGGTTAATCTGAAATTTTAAAATGTATGTTTTGCTGAATTTTGATATGGCAAGGGCTCTTCATTTTTCTAAATAACCACTCTGAAAGAATGAGCTTGCAATTTAAAAACTAGTACTTATTATTTCAGAGCTTTCTAACGTATGACTCACAGGGTGAGGGCTTGCCACTCACTCACTTTTGGCTAGCGTGAACATTACCTCCCGAAAATCTACAGAAATGTTTATACATGCTATGCTAACTGTGGGCTCTTCTGAGGATTGCCTGGAAATTAAATAATTTATGCCTTTTTCTTTTTAGTTTGGATTCCTATAAATTAAAGCAAAAATAGAAATCGTATTTTTAGAGTAACTTAGAGTTTACTTTAAAAAAAATGTACAACAGCAAAAAAAAAAAACCTCTTTGCCACATTTTGCAATAAATAAAATATTGTTAACAAATGTACCAGTGTTTCTCTGGGCAGTTTATATTTTATTTGGGAGTTTTCATATAAGTAAGTAATCATAGAAAATGTGGCTTTGCTTAGCTCAGACTTTGGAGCTGTAATGGGCCTTAAAAACTATTTACATAAACTCTTCATTTTACTGACAAGAATACCCAGAGCTTGAAGAAAGGAGTGAACTGGCCAAGAATGGTTTAATCTCTTCTGAATTTATAGAGAGGCACCCCAGATCCTCTCTCTCTGCCCTCCTTGAAGCTTTGCTGAGGATAACTGAAGTAGGTCAGGCCAGGGAGAATCACTGGCAGGAACAGCAGAGACCCTCAGGGACCAGTGAAGGGGAAGATATCATCCGGGGTGACATTCTAAGGAGACAGGACCCAGTAATTAAAGGGGTCCATTGTCCCCCCTAACCTTAACAGGGTCCCAGAGCTGTAGTCACCTCTTACAGTGAATCTGAATCTCTGTCTGGCACTTCAATATAGAAGCTAGTGTGTGGTTTACCCTCTAGAAGGCTTTCCATACAGCTGTGTTGAATGGTCACTGCACAAGAGTGAAAGGGGCAGATAGGGGCTGAGGCTTAACATTCCCATCCCCCATGCACTAAGGCATGCTTTGTGGCATAGGAACATCTTGAACCACTATGGAAATACCAAGTTATGACCTCTCCAAGGGGGGTACCCTAATTCACCTACAGAAGTCGTATGAGCTGGGGGAGTCCTGGATAGATTACGATTTGGAATGTCTTAGAAAATCCACCTTTCAAGTGGGTAGCTTGGCTAACTGACCTTCGTTAACAAAGAATCTGACATTGACTTTTTTTTTTTTCACTTACAGGAGTGAGAAGGAGGGCATCTATCCCTCCTTCTTTATGCCAATTCTTCATAATATTTCTAAAGGAAAATTTGGCCATTTGGCAGGATGTACAGGGCCCTCCACTGCCATTATAAACAGTCACCATTGAATTTATAACCAGGGGCAATTTTTCATATTCCAATAATGCTTATTTCTATGAGATACATATACTGTGGCATTTTCTTAAAGAAGGCACTTCCACAAATCCATGCCCCTGGACACGTTTTAAAGCTTCAGCTGTGTTTTGACATTTTCGTGTCTTCATTAGTGAATTCCTGCAGATCTCTTCTCCTTGAAACCATTGCCTGCCCCCACCACCTCTCTCAAGAGCCATTTGCTCACTGAAGGATTAGGGCAATTTTTATTACTCCCAACAATAAAATAATGTGATGTCTTTCTTTGCATGAACTACGAGGGCATCCATTATTCCTATGTATCCTCCCATCATGTTGAGAATTCAGTCAGTTTAATTTAATTCAGTCCATGGAATCACAGAATGTTAACCCTGGAGCAGTATTTATAAAGTGACAACCATGCAGGCAGGACATAATGCATTGTGCCCTCCTCTGTGGCCACCATGTCCTTTCTCAATTTTCCCTCATCTTCCATCCACTGAAGATGCTTGGCAGATACTTCTAGGATATGTGTTGAGAATGAATGTATAAAATAATTACTTTTCTTCTCATCACTGGCACTTTCAAGAGCCCCAGGGTAAAACTGCTCAATGAGCATGTGGCCCCATAAAACACGGCAAGGCAACAGGAAAAACCCGGAAGACTCAAATGGAGCCACACGGAGCTGGAGCCACATTCAGGTTGATCTCAAGCTCCTAAAGCCCACATCTGCCTGCATACTGTTTGTGCAACTGGACTAGGCGGCCCCTGGAGTGGCTGTTGTGAATGCTGGCTACTAATCCTAGGTATCCAAAACTCTCCTTTCCATCTGCCACTCTCCCCCTTCCCCACAATCTAACAAGCCTCATGGGTGGTCATTAATACCCGATCTTAACCTTGCTTTCCTCTATTTTCACCTCTACTAAGGTCTCCAAAACACTTATATTCCAGGCTCTTTTATTACACTATATTAGAAAAAAAAAAATACATTCGTAAGCTTAAGCACTGATCTCAACTAGGTGAGAAGGATGATGGGAAACAATGAGGTGGGGAGAGAAGAAAATAGTAAGATCAAATTAATTCCAGATTGCTGTCTAGGATCCTTTGGATGAAATGAACATGAGATTCTGTAACACTAGAGCTCTGATTCACTTCTTTACCATAGATACTAAAGTCGTCTCTGAAGTACTAAGTTGGCCTGAGGGAGTTAGTACAACTGGCACCCTGGCCACCAGACGCTGTGCAGGCTTTCTGAGCGACTAACCACCTCAACCAATTTTACTGATGATCATGATGACTACCCATACTTAATCCCCCACATACATATATAAGAACTTTCAACAGTAACTGTAGGGAGACAATTCCACAACGTTCTTTGGTAATCTCTTTCTCTGGTCATGTAACCAGTGGAGTCAGGGAGCTTCTCCACATGTCTGAGATAAACTTGCCTGCTGCAGGCTCAGCCCCTTTCCAGAGTTTCTATGCTGGGAAGAAATAAAGACCACATGTGCCCCTATACTCCTCCACCTTCCCTCTTCCACATAAACTTAATAATCTGATTGATTACATTTGCCTTTTCACGGGGGTGTTGAGATATCTGAACAGGGCAGAATAATTAATGATTCTCTACCCTTACTTAAGTCCTGAGCAAACTGAGAAATGAGTGAAAATGGTGGTCAAAATATCCCTTTATGACTAGTAATGGCTACAGTAGAGATGTGACCCAGTGTGAGAGCTACATAGGCTTCTCACTACTACACCTCAGAAGAAGTCAGACTCTCTCTTCTCTACACCCCCCTCCAAGTCCCAGGCCATGCAGGTTAGATTTGCAAAATGGAAGGACAATGAAGAAACCCTGCTCCCTGCGAGCACTTGTTCCCAAGAGGAGTTGACGAGCTGTGCTTTATTCTTCACATATTTCCTAATCAGATTAGGCACTGGTCCTCCCCAGGGTGCTGAGTGAATAAAGGAGTGGAGAGAAGCCAGAAGTATTTAAGGAAAATCCCTTCTAATGTAAACCAGAGGTTGGGAAAATTGACCAGTGGCCAGCCGTTCAGACAGAAACTGAATCTGTTTCTAACTTTACATTCTCATCTAGAGTCACTGGCCTTTCATTTTTTTTTTTTTTTTTTTTTTTTTGGTCTACTTGGCCATTCCAGGAGAACTCTGTGCCATTTCTGAGATAGGGTAATGGTTTTATTTCCCCTTCAATAACGTCTACTTCTGAACATTCCTGGCTAATTATACCACTTGGCCAACCAAACCAGACTGGCCAAACCTCCCACAGGAGCCACTGCAGGAACTGCCCAGAGACTACTCACTTCAATAGCCTGAAAGCTGATCTGGAGCCATGGCTCAGTCTAGCCCCTCCGGCTCAGCGCATGGAACCCGGCTCAGGCTGAGCAGTTAACTCGTTCAGAGCCATGTCGTTGCCCAAATTGCTACTGTGGCACTAATTTCACTCCTCAGTTGAGACAGCCAGTGTATGATTTGGCACACTTAACACCTCCACCGTCTTCTGTAAAGCCCAGTTGGGTAGATAGCAGGATCACAGTGTTAAGTTCCTGGGAGTAAGGAAGAATGAGGATAAGTTAGACTGACGTCCTGATCAACATGCTCGGTCTGCATCAGGTGACCACACCTGCAGATGTGCTGTTAGTTATCATAGCTCTGTGTGTATTATACTATATTGTACATTTCCTTAGGGCAGGGAGGGCTGTCACTTTACTTCACAGTCTCTTTTCAGTGTCTTGAATGCTTCTTCCAAGAGAAAGGACACGGTGTGTCCTGGAGTGAACATGGGCTTTAGAACTTAGGGGTGGGATTCAGCTCTCTTAGCAGTTTGAGGGCACATCTCTCCACCTTCCTGAGCTTTAGATTTCTCATCTGTAAAATAAACACACAGAAACTACCCCACGTTTGTATGGTGAGAACTGCATGAGATTACTTATGTAAGTACTTAGCACACTACTTGGAACACAGCGGCAAAAAGTTGATTGGACTAGATAAGTTCTTATTATGATAATCTACCATACAACCAAAGAGGTAGCCCTCAGATCCACACTTCGGGTATCTTCTAAGGCAAAAATTTTCACTAAGAAGCCTAGCCTTCAAAGAATAGGCTTTAGGGGCGCCTGGGTGGCTCAGTTGGTTAAGCGACTGCCTTCGGCTCAGGTCATGATCCTGGAGTCCCAGGATCGAGTCCCACATCGGGCTCCCTGCTCGGCAGGGAGTCTGCTTCTCCCTCTGACCCTATCCCCTCTGATGTGCTCTCTCTCTCTCATTCTCTCTCTCTCTCAAATAAATAAATAAAATCTTTAAAAAAAATTTTTTAATAAAAAAATAAAATAAAATAAAAAAAAAAAGAATAGGCTTTACTCCAAATGCCCGAATTATAAATTTATTCTTTGCCCTTGTTCTCTAGTCTTGACCCTGTTTCAATAGTACATTTTACAGTGGAAGCCGAAACAGGAGCCATGTCAATGCGAGATTTCCAGGAGGAAAGGAAAGGCATAGGAACGCATATCTTCAGAACCCACGCGAGACAGGTGCTCACAATTGAGTCAGTTAAAAGGCAGCGCAGCTGCAGTTTGAACCCGTATCTCTCTGCTTCCAAAGCATTTACTCTTCCCACCGAGCTGTTTTGCCAGGCTAGTTAGTAGGTGACGTTCAGATAAACAAGCCTGGTTTCCACGGGGAAATAAACAGAGCTCCCAAACTAATGGTAAGTCTAAGTATATTGAATAATGAACTCTTACTTCTGTAATATTTTCTAGGCAGTCATGGAGTCATGGGTGAGACGGGCAGGGACTCTCTGGAAAATGGGCTGACTGTAAATAAATCTCACTTCTTTTATTTCTGCCTCCGCAACATTTACTCCAACATCCTCCTCAACTGATCTCCCTGCCTCCACAACAGTATCTTTCCAACCCATCCAAATTTTAAATACTATTGTGTTTGGCTATATAGTAAATGCTGAGTAAGTACATGCAGGATAAAAATCTCTACCTATTGCTTATAGCCAGCATATTCTAAATTAAGATCTTGCCTCACTCTCTCCTTACATGTGGATATCTTGCCATTGCCTTTAGGTTGTTGGAACTCATTACACTTATCTGTAATCACACTGTATGTAGTCATACTGAACTGTTTGCATATCCCCAAACATGTTCTTCCTCAAGATCTTTGCACCTGCCTATTGCTGGAATACTCTTCCCACATTCTCTTGGCTTCCTATCCATTTATTTTCCCATCCATTTAATATAGAAGGAAGCCTTCTCCAAACTCTTGTAAGACAAGGATAGGTGACCACTTTTTGCTTTTTTGTTAACCTCTCTGGTGGTATTTATCAACCTCTCTCCTCCCCTTATCTACCTATCTCCACTAAAGTACAAGCATTTTGAGAGCAGCTATTCTTTTTTGGTATAGGCACTTTTGTACCTTGGGCCTAGCACTGTATGTAAGCTCACTAAGGGTTTGCTGAATGAACAAACAAATCAAACAGTCACTGAGCAGGGTCACAGACATGAATGGGAACGTGGCTGGGAGAAATTGGCAGGACAGTATATGCACACTGGAGTCCAAAGTCCTGAGAGGGTTCACCCTGCTAGTTCCCCTACAGTCTTTATCACTTCGCACATGCATCTCCTAGGAAACTTTTAGACCATCTTTATCAACAAGAATGGAATCAGCAAGTAAGGAGATGCAATGTATTTGTTGAATTAAATTTGAATTAAGCAAACAGGAGAGAACTTTTTAAGTCATAGTCTTTATATTCAATGTTACAGATGATTTTCTGTCTAAACAATAAACTGATAGAAATTATCTAGGAAGACATTCATTCAACAAATCCTGTGCCAGCACAGCGCTGGGCAATGAGGTGATAAAGGTGAATAATACTCACTCTACCTCTCTGGGCCTCAGTTTCCTCACCTTAAAATAAGAATTTTTAGAAAGTGCCTATCTCATAGAATTACTGTGAAGATGAAAGGAGTTGATTCATATAATTGCTTGGAATAATGGCTAGCTCAGAGGAAGAATTTAATAAACGTCAGCTATGGTGAAGGGGTGATGAAGATGAGACAAGCATGATGACAAGGACAGTGCAGCCACGTGCAGCTTGCAGTCTCATGGGAATGACACACATGACTGAACACTGTTCTGGACTGTGAAAGCAGCATAGAGGAGGAATCAAAAAGGGACAACAGCATAACAAAGAGAGTAATTGGCTCTGCCTAGGGCTGGCACAAAAGATAAAACTGATCAAAAAGGCTTCACTGAAGAAGAGACCAATCCGAGCCTTAAAGAATTAATAGGAAGCAACCTAAGTGTCCATCAACAGATATGGAGATAGGGGAGATGTGGGGACACGTACATATATGCACACTGGAATATAGCTCAGCCACAAAAAGGAACGAGATGTCGCCATTTACAACAACATGGGTGAACCCAGAGGGTATTATGCTAAGTGAAATGAGTCAGACAGAGAAAGACAAATACCACATGATTTCACTTACGTGTGGAATCTAAAAACAAAACAAATGGACAAACAAAACAAAATGGAAACAGACTCATAAATAGAGAACAAACTGGTGGTTGCCAGAAGGGAGAGGGTGGAGGGATGGATGGAAAAATAGAAGGGGATTAAGAGGTATAAACTTCCAGTTATAAAGTAAATAAGTCACAGCAGTGTAAAGTACGGCGTTGGGAATACAGACAATAATACTTGTAACTTTGCATGGTGACAAATAGTAACTACACTTCTCATGGTGAGCTTTTCATAATGTATATAAATGTTGAATCACTGTGTTATACACCTGAAACTAATATAATATTATATGACAATTATACTTCAGTTAAAAAGAAAGAATTAGTAAGAGTGTGCAGGCAGTCAAAAATCTTGTCTTCAGGTTCTTAAGGATCTCAATCCTGTTTTGAATCCCTCCTATAAGAAGAAGAATTTTTTCCATGTATGAAGGTCTTAAACAGCAAGCTCATCGGGAGAAGGACAAACATAGAGGTACAGAAAATAAGCCTCCACCCCACTAGGGTTTATTTATCTATTCCAATTTTTCATAAAATAATTTTAAAGTATTTCAATAAAATATGTTAATTAGGTTGAAGTCTGGGTATACTTTAAAATTTAATTTTTTGTAATGGCTCACCTATCAAAACGGGATTAGGATCTAATTATTTTCATGGCACCTATCACAGGTATCTTCTTGCTTTGACAAATGCATTCACTTTTAGGCAAAACACAGGTGCCAAGAAAATTACAGTGTCTGTCAAGCATGGAGGAATCTGGAGTACACACTTTGCTGTGAAAATCATACAATGTAGAGTTTAAGAATATGGCCACTGTCCTAAGATGAAATTTGTGGATCCTCGTGGAAATGTTTTGGCTCTTTTAACTTGGTATTCACTGGTATTAAAAAAACCAAATGGATACCAAGCCAAAGAGGGCTTCTCATTCCATGCTGTTCCCTGCCTTACTTCTAACGGGAGGATTACTATAGCAGTATTCATATCCCAGGAATTAGCCTTTCTGCTACTACAGCAATAAACTTATTTCATCTTTAACAAGTACGTAAAGTGTGATGACCCACACAGGTCCCCCTTTCCAGGAGGACAACTGCCTCAGAGCCTGGTTTGTGAAGCTCTGTAGGTCTTAATTAGCCTCCAGTCTCTTCACCCTTTCATTTGGATGTCCTCACTATCTAAAGTTTGTTCTATTGCTTTCTTTCTTTTTTATTTTTATGATGTAAAGTCATTATAAGTCCACAGCAAATAAACCAGCCAGAGATTAATACCAGTGGCAACGATATAACAACAGCAGACAGAAAAAATGCAGCAGGAATCCACCATAAACAGGCAAAACTGAGCTCCAAAGAGTGCTTCACTATTTGGTTCATAAAAGGCTGAATGCTGTCAGCCCAGCCACCGGAGGACAATCAAGCTGGCTTTCCCAGACAGGCACAGCAACTCATTGATCAACTCTGTCACTTCCGAGTTAGCAAAGGGAAACAGATCTGCCTCCTTCCACTCTGGCAGTAGGAAACCAGGGAAAGCAGGGAAAAGGAGGAAAAGAGGGCATGATGTGCAAATGTTCAGGCAAAGCAGCCAGGCTTGTGGAAAGCCGTGGGGGAATCTCAGATGAACCTGCCCTGGGAGACTCAGTATAAAGCATCACTCACTCCATGGAGCCCTGCCGTACCCTCAAAGCCTGTTTCAGAGTTGGCTAAGTGATGCAGCTTAGAGACCAGGAAAGGGAGGTAGTCAAAGTTGGTAGTCAACTATGAAAATTAGAAAATCTATTGCAATAGGATTGTTTCAGAAACATCTAGATACTGTGGTCGGCAAATCCATGAGAAACTACATTTTCCAAACGTTACAGTATGTATAAAAATTGCCGAGGGTAGATGTTCAATTATTTCATTCATGGATTTATTATATGTAACTATATAAGTGTGTACACACACACATACACACACACACTATGTGCTAAGCCTTTTGCTAGGTACTAAGATTTAGACTTCACACAAAGCAAAGTGAAAGCGTGGCAAAATAGAGCTAACCGATGTGTTTTGAAATTCGTTCAGGCAAGAAGCTTGAGGGACTCTCGGAAGACAGAGCACTTAAGCTGGATCTTCCAGCCTACGTAAGATTTTGATAGGCAAGGTGGGAGGCAACAGGATGTTTCAGAAGAAAAGCACAAGGGATGCCACGAGGCTGTGAATGGGCACTCAGGTAGGAGCAGACCAATACAGTTGGAGTTCCGGTATGTAGAAGGGGGCAGTGGAAGGTAAAAACAGAAAAGAAGGGTAGGAGCACCACATTAGAACTCTGACATTTACCCTCCAGGCAGGGGAAGCCGCTGAAAGTTTGTGCAAGACGACAGGATAGGTTTTCAGATGATAGGTATACATCAGTGCAAAGGATCAACTGCAGGAGTGAGATGGAGGGCAGTAAGATCACTAAGGAGGTCACTGTGATATCACCGAAAGAGGGATTAAAAGACAAAATAGATTGAACTGGTTATCCGTTCAACTGGAGTCTGAGGGAGAAGAGAGTTTTAGATCTATGCCTCTCAAACTTTGATATGTTTGTGAACCACCTTGTGAAAAGGCAGATTCTCATTCAGTAGGTCTGGGTGGGGATGAAGACTGTATTTCTAACAAACTGCTTGTTCTTTCATCACACTCTGAGTGGCAAGATTTGGGACCAGCCCTGGTATAGCATCCTCGTGAGGCTGGCTCCATGATGTTTCATTGAATGAGATGTTTGGATCAGGCGAAGATGCTGACTCCATTACCGGACACTCTGAGTGTGAGGCACCCCAGCCAAGAGCTAGAAATTGGATGGTTTTAAAAGTGAAACTAAAGCTTGACTTAAAGAGTTGGAAATCACGGGAGGGGAAGAAAAAGGCCAAACCTGAGTGGATAAGATTGTCCAGGGAGAAAGAATGGTGAAACAGGAATTAAAAACAGTGTCCTAGGGGAAATCTGGAACAAAATGAGCACTCATTGTTGGAAGGAATGAATGCACCTATATTTAAAAAGCAAATGGGAGGAGAAAAAGGATAAAGAACCAGAAAAGAGACTGAGAAGGAGCGGTGGAGAGAAACAAGACAGCTGAGCCACAGAAGGCAAAGGAGGGAAGGCCTTGCCAAAGAGGGAAAGCTCAGTGATGCTCACTGGCATGGTCTCACACGACGCTGTAGTGGCTAATGTCGAGCTCCACACAGACCTCTCTAGGATTGAAGCTCTCATGCTCCCAGCTGCTGAGAAAGTCGGCGGTGAAGACAGTCAGCTGCATCCTTTTCTGAGAATTAACCTTCCTCAGAAAAGAACAGCCCCACCCAAGTTTACCACCCCCCACCCCCGCCAGTAACTGGCCCCTGGGAGGATACAAAGGCTGAGATCCTTGAGCAGCTCCTCCAAAGGGGCACCCAGCTGGCGAGAAGCTCACAGGAATCAGCTGAGGTCCTGTTGAAGCTGCAGGACAGTCCCGCTCCTTCTTCTGCCCGGGCCTGCTGCCTTCACTCCCTTGCAGGTGGTGTTTCTAAAAGCACTCCTCAGTAAAATTTCATCGCAGAGTCTGTTTCCCAGAAACCTGACCTCAGACAGATGTGGAGTTTATTCCTAGAGATTAAATTGCAGAAATCATTCATATTTGGGGCTGCATCTCCCTCGGCCTTTTCGTGAACTGAATGCTCCCTCCTTCACCTCAACTGCCCTTTGCATTTCTGCTTTTGCAATGGTACCAGTTAGGTGCTGCCACCCCATGCAGAACAGTCTGGCAAATGGGGGCATTTGCTACAATAGGTCACATTCCCAGCTGTTGTGTCATGTCTTCTACCTCTTCTTTCATCCTCCCCGCCTCCTTATTTTGCAGAGAGCTGTTTACAGTGCAAACTCCCCCCTAACTTGTTTCTATTATCCACCTGCTGTTGCAGAAAACTGCCTTTATCTTATGTACTCTTTAAAATGGAAGGACATGAGGCCCACTAATTAAATTTGCAGATCAAGCTAAAATGCAAGGCATAGAAAAACCACTAAGGACCGGCAAGTAACATAAAGGAGCTTCAGAGCTTAGAAATATGGGCAGGAAATTACCAAATGAGCCTCAGCATGGAGACCTGAAAGCTAATCCAGCTGGAGGAAAGGAATCTGAAACACAGCCATTGAAATTTCCAGGGAGAAACCTAGATAGCACAAGACCAGCAAGAAAAAGGGGGAAAAAAAAAAAGAACAGGAAGATGATATTAGACACTTCAACATAAGCTTATGGTGCAGTGAGCAGAATAAAAAACAGGGTGCATTTCTTGGCTGTATTTTAAGTCCCATTACCACACATGGCTGCAAGGCGATCCCTACGTGGAGCTGCCACGTGGTAAAATGAGTTTGACTTCAGATGCATGGGTAAGAGAGGGAAGTAGACAAACAGAGGCCATTGGAAGATAGGAACAGAAACAACCAACGGATGGGAGAGACTGAATTACAAGAAAAGGAGATGGGTTTGATGTAGGTAATCCCATCTGGTGCCAAGAGAGAGTAAAGATGAAGACAAGCCCGGGAACAACATGGCCCTAGTGAGGAGACGCCTTGGCTGGAGTGTTGCTTGTCAAAATGGGACTAAGGCCGGGAAGAAGAAGAGGCAGTTTTGAAAAGGTGACAAGTACTTTCCAATGCGCAGCGCCCATGGTACAGTCATCCAAAGAGAGCTGTTAAAGAAGCCTCACGTACACTCGACTGTGAAAACAGCCTTTGGAGGCCGGAGTCTGAGACCAGCTTCTGACATTCTGACAAGGTTTCATCATCAGTCCAGGCACAGTTAGTCAGTTCATATAACATCTGGTCTCTTTTCTTATTTTTTTAATAGATTCAAGAAAAAAGGCTGAACAAGTAGAACGTATGTCTAGAAATACAGTTGATGTTTCATTAGCCTGGAAGCTCAGGTAGGGCTGGGACCTTGTCTCATTCATCTCTGTGTCCCAAGTGTTTAGTGCAACAGATATGCTTATTCACTGCTTTCTGAATTAATTAATGATGGAAAACTGGGACCAAAAAAATATATCCTCGCACGGAAGTTCCAGCCCACATTTCTGGCAGTCCACAGACTCAGAACTTCTGGGGCTCTTTGGGAACTTTCCCCAAAGAAGTTGTATTCAAGAAAGAGATCTGTGCTTCTCTTGCTGTCCTGGGCTCAGAGTATCCTTTCTCAGGGGTAGAAAACCCCTCAGCATGAGGTTGGGCAGGCTCCCACATTTAAAAATTAGACAGCTTCTTTCTTTCTAAAGTCCAAGTGAGAAACGGAAGAAGTTGATGGGAAGTGTTCATTAATTTATTGAACAAATGTTAGGATGCTGTATAGTTTAGCAGTTAAGAGCGTGGAACCAAGAGCCAGATGGCCAGATTTCAAATTCTGTCTCTGCTACTTCCTAATTGGGTATGTCCTTTGGCAAGTTATCCAACCTCACTGTGTTTCAGTTTCTTCATTTGTAAAACCAAGAATAATAATAGTTCTTGATGAATGAGGTTGTTGTGAGGATTAAATTAAATAATCCATGTAAAGAATTTAGAAGAATGCTGATCAGTAAATCTTTCCTCTGTGTGTGTGTGTGTGTGTGTGTGTGTGTGTATTGAGCACTTACCATGGGCTAGGGACGCCTATATACTCTCACACACTGAGGAGAAAGATATTAGTCAGACTCTAAGCAAGGAAGTGAATAAATAAAGACTATAATTTCAAATGGAGATAGCTCCATGAAAAAAATAAAATGACATGAGATTCCAGAGAATGAGTCAGGTGCCATATTAGAGTAGCCAGAAAAATACTCTGAGAAAGTCTGAGCTGAGATCTCAATGACCAGAAGGAGCCAACCATGTGAGGGTCTGGGGCAGAGGAACGCCATGTGCAGGTTTGCCTTAAGGTGTAAACAGGCTTGTCATGTTCAAGGAAGACAGAGTGGCAAGGCCTTGTGACAAGAGAGAGTATAGGGCCAGAGCATGGGCAGAGCTTCATCACCCAAGATAAGGACTTTGGATTTTTGTTTTAATGCAATGGGAAACCACTGGAGGCCTTTGAGCAGAGTAACATGATCTGATTCGAATGTTTAAAGGATCACTCTGCCTTCTGTGTACACAGGAGACTATATGGTCCAAGAGAAGAGGCAGAGGGATCAGGTAGATGTGACTGGCTATTGTAGAATCCAGATTAGAATTCATACCATTTGAGCTGGGGTATAGCACTGGAGATAGAAAGAATGTGATAGGTTTAAATATGTTTTAGAATAGAACTAACTGGACTTTCTCATGGATAAGATGTGGTAGGCAGTTGAAAACAGAAGAACCTATTAATATCTTCATTGTCTAGCACTTGATTAAGCCCAAAACATATCATTTTTTAAAAAGGTTCAAAACAATGATTATATACAGTGCTCGCCTTTAAGTAGCTTCCAAACTATATTTCTCAGGATCCTGGCAGGAAACAGCATCCCACTCAGACTTTAATAAAGAAAATAATCTACAGAGGCATGAGCAAAATGAAAAGAACCAGCAAGGAGGGTGGAGAACATGGAAACTATCAAAAGTGGAGAACATGGAAACTATCAAAAGAAGCCACCACCACCTCTACATTTGAAAAGGCAAGGGGAGGAAATAATATTAACAAGGTCCAGTGGAACCCGGAGCCATGGAAATGGGCCACCCGGCAGGAGGTGTAGTCCCAGAGGGACATGTCACCGCCATGAGATGTGGCTCAGAGCACAAAGGATGTTAAAGTTAGGAGTACATGCTTTGATTTTTCTCCTCTCATGCTTTAATCTCCAATTACTGCCTCCCATACCCAAACCCAAATGGAATGCAGAGAGCAGAGAGCTTCTGGGATAATCTGAAGTGTCAGCCTCCCCAGAGTACAGAACAGGATAAAGAAAAGCATAGGATGGATATGGGTGCATTGAGAGTGTAGAGCAAAAGGAAAATTAAAGCATATAAGCATATAGAATTGTTAAAGAAGAAAGAAAATATAATCTGGAACCAAGTATAACCTACCTTCAGGGTTTTTACACAGGCTCAGCGTAGGACCAGCCGGTGTTCAACTCAAATTCTTCCATGCAAAGGACACAAGGATACAACCAGATTTCTCTTCTTCTCAGTGTAGTCACTACCTGTTCCATTCCTTTGTTTCCCCTTCAGGGGGGGAGGGCAGTGGGGGAGAACCATGGCTACAGAGGGTCTTTTAATATCCTTGTTGCCTCGGGGCAAAATGCAATTTTACTGTCAGTGACTATGGGGAAACATACAGGGGATCAATACAAAATAACTATCACAGGAAAGTTATAAAACTCACAGTTCTGGGGCGCCTGGGTGGCTCAGTCGGTTAAGCATCTGCCTTTGGCTCAGGTCGTGATCCCAGAGTCCTGGGATTGAGCCCCGCATCAGGCTTCCTGCTCAGCAAGGAGCCTGCTTCTCCCTCTGCCCCTCCCCACCTCATGCTTGCTCTCTCACTCTCTCTCTCTCTCTCTCTCTCTCAAATAAATAAATAAATAATCTTAAAAAACTAAACAAGTCAAGTTCTAATGGCCATAGCCATGGGTCTATGGGGCCTGAATCCCTGTGAGACTATAAATGAAAGACCCAGGGGCCTCTGTCTTTTACTTTTATTGTCTCTCTCTGTCTCTCTGATTCGACATAAAATCAGGTCCCTCCCTCTCAGCCTAGATAACACGAAACTCTATGTTTTAATAGAACAATTTGACAAAAAAATACCCACCTCATCTGAACAAAGAGCTAGGAAAACCACTCTGCCAGGCCGCCATACAACTGCTGGTGGAAAACAAGTTCTCAGGATGCTCTGGGCCCGTATGCCTCTCGCCTGTATCACCATCCTTATCCAAATCCACGTTTCACCCTACTGCCTAATGCTAAGCAGCTGTGCATGCTCAGATCCCAGTCTCTGAGGAGCTCCTGTTTTTCCATGAAATGTGACTTGCCTCATCATCTTACAGCCTGCCTCCACTTTGCCTTCTTATCATATCAGAGGCTAAGGATGCCTGTGTGCACAATAAATCAATGGCATTTTAAGTGTTCCCCATGGCCTCAATTACTATGCATGTTGGTGCAGCTTGCTGTGCTGATCATGTTTATGACTTAACCTAAATTCTTAATGCTCCATCTCGGTGCAAAGAAATAGGATTTTTTTATGAAAATGTAACTTTTGGCTTAGCCCCCCCAGACAATTGCTGAATATGTCATGAAATCCTGTTAGAGTTTACCGCCTAGACTATAAACTCAATGAAGACACAGATTATGTCTGTCTTGAACATTACTATATTCCCTAGAGCCTATCACTATACCTGGTATACAGTAAGTGCTTAATAAATATCTGTTGAATACGGAATAGCAAATTGTTTTGCAAATAGCATTTTCTAGCACCACTCCTGCCTGTGCCACCCTAAGTTCCCACTTGTGCGCACGCGTGCACATGTGTGCGTGGGAGCGCGCACGCAAACACACGCACACATTCATTCTTTCTTCCTCCTCATACATACAAGATGTTCTCAGGGCTACTTAAAGCCATGTTTAGCTCAAGGAATCGAGAGAGTTATCAATGGAAGAAAGCAGAGAATATTTCTTTCAAAGGATAAGACAACAAAGCTTTCTCTTGGCAATGGTTCCAGGAATGATACAACCCCCATTCCTCTCTAGCTGTGTCTCTGCCAGGCCAGAGAATCTGTGTTCTGAGAGCCTTTGCCTGTTTGCTTCCTCTCCACAATTAGTGGGAGGAATTCAGTTCAGTCTCTTCATTTACTACTACCTTTGCTTCATCAAGTTTTGAACAGAGTAGGGCTTCTCCTCTCAAGGAGTTCCACGATTTTTATTGGGCATTCCAGGGCAAGCATCTGTATGTCTTTGTTCCAATCTTCCTCTCCCATAGAGCCTTTCCTGTATCTCCTCCCTCACCCCACATCAAGGCCCATTTTGTATTTCTTCCACGTATTCCTACCCCTAGCCCCATCCTTACCCTACACGTGGTACATATGGTCCCTAGTAGTGATTATCTTTGCCTTGCTTAACTGCATATTTGTTTCATACTAGACTATAAACTCCTTGAGGAAATGCCCTGTCTTTTCATCCTTATATTCCCTCACACATATGCTGCCTCCAATCAGAAATACGGTCTTCTCTTTGGTCCCAGAGCTGCTGTTTCTTTCCAGCTTTGATCTGTCAAAATAAATGTTACTTGGAAGAGGAATCTAAAAATAGAAAAAAACAAAACAGGTTGAGCCCACAAAAGTAAAATGCTCCCTGAGAAGTGCACTTGCAGAGCTCTAAGGTTATATGCTATTTGAATCCTGGAGCTGGAATTCCTCTGGGAGTTCCTGCCCACCTTCCGTAGGCATTGATCAGTCTTGGCCCAGCACCAGAAGCAGTGTGGTCCCTGTCTTCGAGCAGCACAGCATAGCAGGCTAGTGGCTGGGCAGAGACAGCACAAATGTATTAACAGCACCCTCATATTGTGGCCCATGAAGACACCACTGAACATACTGGGTGGCAAAGAAAGCGTCTGATAATAGAAAGAAAAAATAAAAAAGACAAAGCTTGCATTTATATATGGCTTAATAGCAAAGAGTATTTCCATTGTTACAGCCGATATTCACAATAGCTCTGTGAAGCAGGCTGGTTAGTTATTATCCCCCATTTTATAGATGAGGACACTGAGGATTAGTATTTTAATTACTTGCCAAAGGTCACATAGCTATTAACGGTATAGTCAAGTTTCAGAACTAGGCCTCTTGACTCCTAGACCTGAAACTACCATGCAGGTTTCAAATCTTTAGGGAAGATTTGAGAGAGGAAATGAGATTTCTCTAAAAAAAATTCTACATCCTAAGTAATGCAAGTAGGCAAGGAGAGTGGATATCATAGAAATGGCCCTCCGGGGGACAGAAGACTAAGAAACTTCTCATTATGAATTCCAAGGTCAGGCCTCTGAGATCCACATTTGAGTTTGCGGTGCCACTTAAAACCAGAAGTATTTGCACCTTGTTGCTTCAAATTTTACCTGAACTGGGACTATTCCATAAACAAAAGCTGCCCTAGAACAATGGAAGTCTGCTCACAGCAGTGACCAAAATGCAGATGCCCACAGGAGAGAAGCCCTATTCTCTCCCAGACCTCAGCAGTAGAGGCCAACCAACCACTCTTTTATCTTTAATATTCTAGTGCCATAGCCCATCTGCTTCTACAAAGCAACGGATAATTTATGCAATTTCCTTATGTAAGATCTTAAAGAATGTCCAATGTAAACCTGCACATTTTCAGGCTCTGCTACTTAGGGATGTAAATTATTTACTTGGTTGCCTTTGATATGTTGTTATTATAGCTTGTTACCAACAATTGGGATTTCCTGTAAGAGAAAATTGTACATCTTTCCTATGAAGATACATTTTAATAAAGCATAAAAATTTTCAACCCTCAATTATTCACAGTTGTATAGGGAATACTTAAGATTCTATTCACCAGGAAAAAAAAAAATCTATGCAGAGATGTATGCTTGTATTTTGTTGCCCATGGGAATAGCATGTACAGACTTCAGATTTGCATAGCCAGAGAGGTTGCTAGGTCTGAGACTTTATTCCTCTTCTTCCAATCACCTAAAACTTCTGGCCTTTAAAAATAGTTGTTATGTGTATGGATCTAAGATGAGGATGACAAAATCCCTCATGGTGTCAGAAGAATGGGATTTGCTAATCTGAAGTAATTAGAAGTTACTTGGACAGAATTCACATTCATTCAGGTGATAAGCTGTACAAAAGGAAAGTAGGAAGAGACTTTGAATTCAGAACATGGAAGAGAAATTGGTAGAGGTTTGGGAGCTTGACTAGGACACCTTAAATGAATATTTAAACTGATTTCTGAATACCAGCAGGGTCATGAGAGAATCGACCATAATTCAAAAGTCTAAGGATACAGAGCAGCCTAGGATCTGAGCTAGACCACCTTGTAATTCTTCTGCCTTCACTCACTGAATGGCAAGCATTAGGAGGATTCTATGGGGAAAAACAAAACAAAACAGGATAAACAAATACTTGGGCCCAGAAGAAGCATGCCAAAAGGTAAACTGTTACATTTGGCTGAAAGTTGAATATCTGGAGTGAGGGATGAGAGTCAAGGCTAGAAAAACAGGTTGGGAATGTCTCAGGAATCCCCAAGCCACCTTTAGTTTCAGTCGTTTGCTAGAAGCAATAGCAGAACTCAGAAAAGTTGGTGTACTCTAGATTTCAGTTTATCACATCAAAAGGATACAGATTAAAATCAGCAAACGTTAGCTAATGCATGGGGCAGAGTCCAGGAGAGACAAGCGGCAAACTTCCAATTGTCCTCTCCCAATGGGGTCCTAGGGACAACATTTAATTCTGCCGGCAATGATGTGTGACAATAGGTATGGAAGTATGGCCAACCAGGGAAGCTCACTCAAGCCCTGATATCCATGGTTTTTATTAGGGGTCAGTCACATAGGCCTGAGGCACCTGTCTGATGACTTTAGTACACAGTTTGCAGCCTCTCCAGAGGTCAGAGTGATAGCATAGCCCAAAGTACCCACCATAAATCACATTGTTAGCATAGACTATCTATGCAAGGCCCCCAGATATACAAAAACACTCTTGTCAGTCAGGATAATCTAAGGGTTTAGGGGTTATCTTCAAGACACTGTCAAGGGCCAGGTCTTTCTTTAGAATGTATAGGGTTTGAGCACCTCAGATCTGCTTAGTTAACCCTTTACTGCACAAGGGCTAAACCATGGAGGGCTTCATGGGAAGCCTTAAATGCCAGAGAGAGAAAAGACAGCTTAATCTAAGAGTAGAATTTATAACGGAAATTTATAACGGTTAAAGGAGAAAAGGTTGAAAACTGGAGGACCAATTTCAAATTTTCGTACTTACGCAAGTAAGATATCCTGAACAAGTATGAGTTCCAAGGAGCATTTTTAAGCAGAGGAAGTATATGATGACATCTATGTAAAGTTCAGTCAGGCCACTATGTTAGGACTGACTAAACCAGCAATAACAGGAAAGCTTCATTCGCAACATATTAAAACCTCAGTAAAGAAAGCACAGTAAACTCCTGCCACAGCCCATTTCTTGGGCGTAGAGATGATCCCAGCATTTGTTAAGAGGCTATAATAATTGGTCTCTTGAAATGACTTCCAATTCCATGTGTCTAAAATGATCTTCTACTAAAAATAAAGGAGGTAATATAATAATCTTTAAAATAACTATTTTTCCTGATTTCTATTGCTTTTTTTCCATTTGGCCTGTTTCACCATTCCAGCAGTCAAGCTGTTTTCAAGGACTTAGGAAATGGCTGTGACAGTCCCAAGAAGAGAGAAGGAGAGGGAGGCTCCCCTTCGATTTTTTTTTTTTTTAATTCATTTTGCCAGAGAGATAGCGAGAGAGAACACAAGCAGGGGGAGCAGCAGAGGCAGAGGGAGAAGCAGGCTCCCTGTTGAGCAGGGAGCCCAATGTGGGACTCGATCCCAGGGCCCTGGGAACATGACCTGAGCCGAAGGCAGACGCTTAACCGACTGAGCCAGGCATCCCCCCGCCCTTTTATTTTTATGCATTAAAAGCTTAGGCACTTGGAAAGATAACATATATAAATATGTATATACATATATAAATAATATGTAAATAATTACATATCTACATATATAAATAATATATAAAGATAGAAAATATATATAAACAAGTCAGTCTGACCTAACCTTCACTCTCAAGGATACCCTATTGAAGGGAAAGGAAGTCAGAAATGAAAGGGCAGTCATGATTTTGTGCGTTCCAATGGGAGGAGCTCGAGATGAGCTCTGGGAGCTGGCTTGTGCAGCAGAGGAGCTCTGAGCCCCACATCTTGGAAGGATGGAAAGAAGCATGACTCCATGGTGCCTAGAGAGGTTCTCATAGACAGGACTTAGAGAACCTCGGAGACTTGCCAATACCCCAAACATAGTCTAGAAGAATGACATGCATGCCCCCAAGAGTGGCTGGAATGTGGCAAAGCTAGTGGCCAGACCAGAAGTCGCTATTTAAAAGTAGACATATCTAGGGACTCTTGTTTGTACCTCTGACCAAGCCCTGGATGGAACAATAGGGGTGTCAGAGGAGGCCTGCATAATTATATGACAAGGAGGACCCAATGGGCCTGTCTCATAATGCTTTGTTATGAAATAAACTCCCTGGGAGGTAATGAAATTCAGGGAAAATGTTAGAGTTTGAACCCCCAGATTGAAATTAATTTTCTATCACCCTCCACCAGAGTGACACATTAAAGAAACTGTCGGGTTGTAGGAAAAAGTTAAGCTCTACTTCTCATACATGTTGTGGGTCCAGACCTTTACCTACTCTATGACTTCCCTACAGCTTGTAAGGTGTGTCTCAGCAGGTTTGAAGCATGCTCTCCCAGCACCCTGTGCCTACTGGCCTCCAGCGCATCGTACATAAAATCTGTTCGGGTATCTGTCTCACTGAGACGAACTTTCTGAGGGAAGGCATTAGGTCTCATATATCTTATCTTCCACAGTGCCTCGCACAGTGACTGGGACACCTGAATGGCTTAGGAAACTTGATAAATGAATATATGTTATTTTAGAAAAACAAGTATGGGAAACTTAAGTGGGTGAAAACAAACCACAATGCTGCCCATTATGCCAAGTTATCCAATCAGGTTTCTGCCAAATTAGCCGTCAGAAGTTTTTAATGCAATTTGACAGATTTGGTCAGCAAATATATGAATCAATGAGTTGTTCTAGATTTGAGTGGACACAGACTGATAGCCAGTGATATAGTAAACCTGACAAAGGAGGAATTTTTATTTTTATGATGTGGGAAATACACACTAGGATGAAAAGCTCCTATTTCCACTAGAGTTTATGGAAAATAACCTCTAGGCTGCCAGGAGTTTCACTTCTGTTGTGAGATATTTCCAACTTTCTCTCCTATATATGTTAGCCTCTCATAGGTTCTAGTGTGAAAGACTTCAAACACACATACACACACACAAACACATTTCATCACAGCCAGGTAGTTAGATAGGAGCCCTATAGAATTCATCACAATCAAAGAAGAAACATGGCAGAGGCCAAAAGAAAAAAATAAATTACCCAAATTTATAAAAACAAAGCAGTGTCCAACCTACTTCTGAGGAGCAACAGTCTGGGGAAAAGAAAATGGAGGCAATGTTCCTTTACCATGTTGCAGACTGCTGAAAGGCGAATGCAGCCTTCCAAAGTTAAATATCACTCCTTTTTTTTATCCTTGAATCTAAATTTAACTTTAATTTCTGATCAAACTGCCTGTAGAATGACAGAAATTCATTATCATGTAGAAAAGCATTTCTCTCGGTGGCATGTACCTGGGAGAGGAAGAAAAATATAACAGTCGCATGAAAACCACAGGCTCAGGTTCATGGTGAGTTTTCTGTGCACATCCCAAAGAGCTGTGATTTATTAATATATCCCAAGTTTCTCCATAACTTGTTAGATGGATATTTAGCTGAAAAAATTAAATACTGCCAGAGAGTGCCACTTGAGAAATAATCGAACCAGTTCTGATTGACTGAGAATTGAGCTGTGCACTGGGCAGAATCTTAAACAAAGCTTAATCAGGCATTTTCCATCTTCCCCTTGTGACACAGGTTAAACGCAACGCAACACTGCCCTTCCGTGCCTGCACACAGAGGTCCCTGTGGGGACACATGACTTCTCTCATCATTTCCAACGCCCCCAGGACTCCAGACCCTGATTCTGGCGATAATTTCTCCAGACCAAGAGTAGAAGGTACAGTGGTAAAGCCCATCAGGACATTATAGCTTTGGTAGTGAAGTGAAAGATAAGTTACTCCAACCTCTTATATGACACTGAAATCCTTTCTGTATTACTGCCAAGTAATCAGGCAGTTTCTATGCAGCTGGACAAGTAGTCCAGGCCAGCTTTTAACAGGAACCCCTTTTCTTCTCACACTTAGTTATACTAGAAACTCCATGTCACAGATCGTTATATTTGGGGAAATCAGCTTCTCATGATGTTACAACATCAGCATCACTATTAGCATTGGTGTTTTCAGTGTGCCAAGCGTGATGCTTTTTACAAATCCAAAGTTAGGTACAGAATAAATACTTATTTATTTTATGTTATTAAATATGAGTTAGAATGCAGAAAGAAATCACAATAAATTACAAATTTTGAAAAAAATTACAAGTACCAAAGATATGACAAAATCCAGAAAACATAATATTTTTCTTAAATACCTTCACCACACTTCTCTATAATATGCTTATCCTTTATCTAAACTTCATTTTCTGGCTACACTCTCTTTGATCACATATTTACGTAACAATAATTTTATAACATTTTTTATGGTGATGAGACAGTGATAATTTTGCCATTCCTCTAGCATGGTTGATTAAAATTTGTTTTTATCATTTATAAATTAGAAAACTTTTGTTTTAACAGCTCCACAACACGTTAATGGTAATGTCAGTAAAATTTGTAGAATTGCCGTCATGTTTGGAAAAATCTGGATCAAGTTCCTTTCATGTCTGAGCTGCAAGATTCCAGCCTGACTTCTGGCTCCATACATGCCAAATGCTTCTCTTCCACCACACACGAAACACATAAACTTCTATCTATATTGCTAACCTGAGGATTAATATTTCTGTCATCTGTACTGGAAAATTCTGAGACAAAATCTTTCCTCATTCTCTCCGTTCCCTCCTTCTAGGATCCCTGTTAGCTTTGCATTAGACATAAACATTCTCCTTCTCTTTCTCTAATATCCACATCAAACCTGTAGGAAATTTTGGCTCTACTCAAAAATATCCCCAGGATCTCATTATTTATCTTTACTTCTGCTGCTACATCCTGGTCCAAACCATCATCATATGTTTCCTAAGTTTTTGCAAGTTTCCTCACTGATTTATTTCCCCATTCTCCTCCTACAGTTTATTCTCAAAACAGTAGCAAGAAGAGTCCTGGTAAAAATATTATTCAGATGATATAAGACCTAGTTAAAACCCTCCAATGGCTTCCCATTTCACTCCAGATAAAAGCAAAAGTCCTTACAGTCCCACAGGGTCCAAAAACATCCTCTCCATTCCCAGTCCTGTCTACCTCTGTGACTTCTTGTCTCTCTGCTCTGCCCCCCAGTCCACTCCCAACCCATGGACTTCCTTCTTGCTCCTCTATCATGCTAAGGGTGTCCCCAGTCCTTTCCCTTTGCCTAGAAACCTCTTTCCCAACGTGTCTGCATCACTGACTTCTCTTCTCAGGTGTCTGTTCCGATGTCAGTTCTCTGTGAAGATCTTCTTGACTACTCTACTACTCTACTAAAACTGCACGACCATACCGGTCTTCCTCTACACTTGCTCCCATATATCCTGCCCTATCTGAAATGCTGTGGATTTAGTTACCAAAGTTCTTTACCATCTCTCTCATTTTCCCCATAAAATATACACTCCAATGAGGACAAGTTTCCCCCTCCGGCTTCAATCATCTAGAAAAATGTCATAGATGTAGCTGGTGCTCAATTTACTAGTATTTGCAAAATGAACACATGCATTCTCCATGTCTTTTGAACTCTTTCGTATTTGTTTCCTTTTCTCCTTGTTGTGCTCCATATTGGTTACTTTCTTCATATAGATCTCATATTATATCGAATCTCTTCAGTTGTGCCTAACATGCTGTTCAGACATAATGATTTAACATTCAGCATTGTTTTCCAATTTTGTCTAAGTCTTTTAATAATAGCTTTACTGAGATATAATTCCCATACCATAAAATTCATCTCTATATATTTTTATTTGATCAAGTTTTGTCATTTTTTTCCACTCCATTTGTAATTTTTCATAGTAACCTATTTTTTCATTATGATTTGTAGTCTTTCTCCTCTTTTTAAAATTATTTTAAATGTAAGTTTTTATACATCTTCTTATTTTCCCATTATCTGAAATTCTTGGGTTGCTAATCCTCCAGGTCATTGTATATTACATAGCATGTGGTTAGTGATTTTTGTTGTGAGCTTATCTTCCCTGCAGAGTCTTTCGTTGTGTATAGTCCATTTGTTCTGTGTCCTGGGAGCATCCCTACAATGGGCTTTGCGTGTGTATCTGCCAAGAGCTCTAAGGCTTTCTCTGGTTCAGTACCAAACTTATATCAATCTCACAAAACCAGTACTGCAAGAATTGGAATCCACACCCACATATAAGGGAGCCTTGAGTTTAGGATTGCTCAAGGGTAACTATTGCTTTTTTCCCCATTCAGAGCCAAAAAGTCACACTTTCAACAGCTTTACTTTGGCTGGTAGAAGGTGTTTTTCTCGTCATCTTTTCATATAAGGGCAGCCTTCCCAGGACTTCAACTCTGCCTATACAAGGCTCCCCTGGGGTCTCTACACTTCCAGCTTGAGCATTTGCCTGGTTTTAAATTCCCTCTTTGTTTCTAGCATGTGAGAATTTCCATTTCTTTCTTTTGAGCTCAGATGCTTTTTTTTTCTCTTTGGTCATGTTGTATGCACCATTTCTATATATTTGTAGTAAAGGAGTGTCTGTTAGTCCAATCCACCATATTGGAATTAAAAGATACCAGTTAAAGTGTTTTTTTTTTAGTCATAAAAAATTAGTAGAAATAAACTCTAAAAGAACTTAAAACCTCAACCTTAGCATACTGAATTAAGAATCAATTAAAAATCTAGGTTCTGGAGCTAGACTACCTGACACTGAATGCCAGGTCTGCTTCTACTTGTTTATTCAACTTGAGTAAATTTGACTATCTGTGCCTCCATTTCATCAAATTTAAAATAGGGATAATAATAGCACCTACATTTTAGGGTTTTCTGAACATTATATGATTTTGATATGCTTAAAGAACTTGGAATAGCACCAGGAACACACAGTGAATGTTGATGAGACTTAGTTGATATCATCATTCTTCTTCATTGTTATTGTATTAAATTCTGCACATGGAGTAAATCCCATATATTTTTTGTGAGCCACTTATAGTCAGATGTCATATTCTTTTTGCCTACAAAAATGTCTGGCAAATAACTGGTATTCCTAAAATATTTGTTGAGTAAGAGTTGTTTTCAAAAAGTATTTTAATCTATTCAAAATAATGACACATTTTTGAAATCCATGCTAATAAAAACCAAAATATTAGGGGCTGTTTATCTTTGCTCAAGTCATACTATTCTAGTTCCCAGTTTTAATCATATTAAAATAATACCTTCCTCGATAAATTACTAAGAAGTTCTATAACAAAACTAAAGAAGGATATAACTTAAAAATTCAATAACCGACTTATTATGGGTACAACTGGTGGTAAGTATTTAAACAAATTAAATATAACAAGAATATACATTTGATATAAAGATGGCTATTAATAGAATATAAGTGAAAAAATTGAAAGATGTATCACATACAAATAATGTGTTAATAATAATCACTGTATCTAACATCCCATGTTAGACACAAAAATAAGTACAAAATGGATTAAAGACCTAAATGTAAGACTTGAAAATACAAAAATCCTAGAAGAAAGGTGATAATCTCCTTGACATCAGCCTTAGCAACATTTTTCTAGACATGTCTCCTCACACAAGGGAAACAAAAGCAAAAATAAACTATTGGGATTATACTAATATAAAAAGCTTTTGCAGAATGAAAGTAACCATCAACAAAATGAAAACGTGATCTACTGAATGGGAGAAGATATACACAAGTGATTTTATAAGGGGTTATTATACAAAATCTATAAAGAACTTATACAACACCACAAAAACCACACAAATAATCTGGTTAAAAATGTGCAGAGGACCTGAACAGACATTTTTCCAAAGAAAACATAAATGGCCAACAGACACATGAAAAGACGTTCAACATCACTAATCATCAAGGAAATGCAAATCAAAACCAAAATGAGATAACACCTTCTACCTGTCATAATGGCTAGAATCAAAAAGACAAGAAATAACAAGTGTTGGCAAGGACACAGAGAAAAAGGAACCCTTGTGCACTGTTGGTATGAAGGTAAATTGGTGCAGCCATTGTGGAAAACAGTATGGAGTTTCCTAAAAAAAAAATGTTTTTAAATATATAGATATATATATAAATACCGTATGATTCAGTAATTTCACTACTGGGTATTTACCCAAAGAAAACAAAAACATTAATTCAAAAAGATATATACATCCCTATACTGACTGCAGCATTGTTTACAATAGCCAAGATATGGAAGCAACACCTAGGTGTTCATCTATAGATGAATGGAGACATGATACACACACACACACACACACGCTGGAATATGACTCAGCCATAAAAGATGAGATTTTGCCATTTGAAACAACATGAATGGACCTAGAGGGTATTATGCTAAGTGAAATGAGTTAGAAAGAGAAAGACAATACCATATGATTTCATTTATATGTGGAATCTAAAAAACAAAAACAAATGAACAACAACAACAAAAAAAAACAGAAACAGACCCATAAATACAGAGAACAAATGGGTAGTTGTCACTGGTGGGGAGGGATGGGCAAAATGGGTGAAGAGAGGCAGGAGGTAGCACCTTTCAGTATGGAATGAATAAGTCAAGGGAACGAGAGGTATACACATATAATATATACATATTATTATATAATTATTATATTAATTATATACATTATTAATATATGTATATAATATATGTACTATATATATATACTATATATATATAGTCATAAAAATTAGGAAGTGGGTAGGGGAATGGTGACAAGACTAAGGCATGTTACTTTCCTCATTTTTTTATAGAGAAAAGTTAAATAGACCAGACCAATATTTTTCAAATTATTCTGACTCTAACCCACAGCATCATATGTATTTTTCATTACTTTCCAGCACAAATATATGCATCTTTCTTGTCCAACATCATGATGTACATATATATATTTGATTGTATGATAAAATGAGTTCTTAATGTGGGCCATAGCTAAAAAGATTTGAAACATATTGCACTAAACTGGTTTTATGTCCCACTATTAGGCTGTGATGCACATTTTAAAGAACAGTAAATTAGACGTTGTATTTTCTTGATTTTGATAGTTAAAGGTATGTTGGTTCAAGTGTTACTTTACTAACACATTTTTGAAATAGGATTTTTTTTATAAGGATCTGTAGGATATATTTCAGTAAAAGAAATGAGTCAACAAGGAAGCACAAATCAAAATGTAAAAATCAAATAACGCACCTTTGTTCAAAATAGGTGAAAATAGGTTAAATGCCCAAACGATAAGGCAAATAATCTGCAACTAGTTTCAAATGACCTATCATATGCTGCTAACAGCAATAACAAAAATCAACAAAAGTTTGTGATTATAAGGTCTAGTAAAGACATATTAGAAAAACAAAAGAAAAAGAGTGGTTTCATATAACAAACGTTAGCTCTGGTACAATTCCAGAGAAAACTCAGTTCAAAAGACAAAGGATATGTTGTATAAATAAAGAGTGCAATTCAAATTAGGAAAAAAATTTATACCATATATGATTAATAAGCTTTTATTACTTTTATATGTCATTTATATAAGATGCTTTTATAAATCCTATTGTATTAGTTATCTATTGCTGAATAATTATTCCAAACTGAACACCTTAAGGAACAAGTATTTATTATGTCACAGTTTCTGTGGGTCAGAAAATAAAAAAAAAATAGCTAGGTGGTTTGGGTTCAAGGTCTCTCTGGAGGTTGCAGTCAAGATGTTGGTTGAGGCTGTAGTCATTTGAAGCCTTCACTGGGGCTGAGGATTGACTTCCAAGATGGCTCATTCACATGACTATGGATGGAAGGCCTCAGTGCCTTACCCTGTGAGCCTTTCTGCAGAGCTGCTTGATTGTTCTCAGAACATAACAGCTAGCTTCCCCTAAAGAGAGCGAACCTAGAGAGAAGGAAAGGCATAAAACTGTGTTTTATGACCTAGCCTTGGAGATCATATACAATCACTTGTGCTACGTTCTATCAATCACACAGAAAAAATCCTGAAACAATGTAGAAGGAGACGATGTAAAGCCATGATTATTGGAGCTCATCTTAGAGGCTAGATACCCCTCCACCCCACAAAAAACTCCTAAATCCACAAAGGCTGTAAAGTTTCAAATAATAAAGTAAAATATACAAAATAATTAAACATAAAGAAATCACTATTTTTTTTTTTTTCTGAGAGAGAGAGCAGGAGGGAGGAGCAGAGGGAGAAGGAGCAAGGAAATTCTTAAGCAGGCTCCACGCCTAGCATCATGCTGGCCTCCATCTCACCATCCTGAGATCATGACCTGATCAAGAGCTGGATACTTAACCAACTGAGTCATCCAGGCACCCCAAACTCACTAATAATTTTTAAAAAGCAAATATCTTAAATAATATCTGCCAGATTGTTAAAAAAAAAAATGTAAGTCCAAAAAGCCAAGTGATGCTGAGGTTTAGGAGTGGCAGAACTCTTATTAAAGAGCTCATATAAGTATAAGTGATTTCAGAGGAGCAAGATAGCAGAGCAGTAGGAAGCCTAAATTTCGTCTGGTCCCAGAAATTCAGCTGGATAGGGAGCAAACCATTCTGAACACCTACGAAATCAACAGGAGAGCAAAGAAAACAAGAGCAGCAACACTCTGAACAGAAAAGGGACCACTTTCTGGACAGTAGGACGTGCAGAGAAGTGAATCTGAGGCAATATTCGGGAAGATAGATGGCGGGGGAGGGGGTATCCATCAGCCACTACTGGCGAGTGATAGAGCCCTGGAGCACAAAATCAGAAATTTTAGAAGTCTGCTCCGCTGAGGGACGTCGCTCCAGTGGCTAAGTGGGGGGTGGAACCCTCGCTGGGACAGTGTGGTCTCAGGACCCCCGGGGTCACAGAAAGACCAGGGGTGCCTGAGTGTGGCAGAGCTCCCAGGGATCAGAGTGGGGAAGGAGGGGGCTCTCAGCTCGGGGTTTTCATAAACCGTGATCCACGGCACAGTCGGGCTGCTGCTCTTCCAGCAGAGACCCAACAAGCGGCAGATCCAGGGAGACACCCCTTCCTCCCCTGGGAGGAGCGGCACGGGAGTGCACTGCAGGGATCTGCTGGGTTTGGAGACTCCACACCAAGTCGGGTGCCAGAGATAGAAACGGTGGATCACAGGCCAGGTGAGCACGGAGTGTGACCGGAGACCGGGGAGAGGGGAGTGACTGACTGTTTTTCTCTGGGGACTCACTGAGGAGTGGGGTCCCTTAGTTCTCGGCTCCTCCAGGGCAGAGAGTGGGAGGCCGCCATTTTCACTCTTGTCCTCCAAAGCTGTACAGAAAGCATGCAGGGAACAAAATCTCCCCAGAGCAAACCCGAGCAGATTACTTAGCCTGGACCCAGGAAGGGTGGGGCAATTCCTCCTCCATAAATGACATTTGGGAACCACGGCAACAGGCCCCTTCCCCAGAAGATCAGCAAGAACAGCCAGCCAAGACCAAGTTTACCCATCAATGAGAACGGCAGAACTCCAGCGCTAGGGGAATACAGCACATAGAATTTGTGACTTTGTTTCCCATGATTCTTTATTCTTTCAAAGTTAATTTTTTTAATTTTCTTTTTTTCTTTTTATATATTTTTTTTAATTTTTCTTTTTCCCTTTTTCAACCAAAATCTTATCAATCCCTTTTTTTAATCTTTTTTCTTTTTCATTTTCAGAATCCTGTTCTATCACTTCATTGTAGTTAACCTTATTTTTGGTGTATATATATAAGTTGTTCTCTCTTTAAAATTTTGGGATACAGTTTCTTCTAACAGAACAAAATATACCCTAAATCTCTAGTGTATGCTTTGTTCTAGTCTCCTGCCTGATCACATTCTCTCCCTTTTTTTTTTAAATTCTTTTCTTTCTTCTTTCAACCAACTTCTTATCTTATCATTTCCTTTTATAAAATCTTTTATAATTTTCATCTTTACAGTCATATTCCATCCCTTCATCGTATTTACCCTTATCTTTGTACATATATAAGTTTTTCTTTCTTTAAAATTTTGGGAGGCACTCTCTTCTAACAGACGCCCAAAATACGCCCAAAATCTAGTGTGTGGCACTGATCTATTCACCAGCCTGATCATATTTGATCATATCCTTTTTTTCATCTTCTTTTTTTTTTTCTTTTTTCTTTCTTTCCCTTTCTTTTCCCTGGGTCTCAGGTCTCTTCTGATTTGTATAATGTATATTTTTCTGGGGTTGTTGTTACCCTGTTAGCATTTTGTTCTCTCATTCATCTATTCTCTGCTGGACAAAATGACAAGAGGAAAAAAAATCACCTCAAAAAAAAAAGAACAAGAGGCAGTACCGACTGCCAGGGACCTAATCAATTCGGACATTAGTAAGATGTCAGAACTAGAGTTCAGAATGACAATTATAAAGATACTAGCTGGGCTTGAAAAAAGCATGGAATATATTAGAGAAACTCTTTCTGGAGAAATAAAAGAACTAAAATATAACCAAGTCGAAATCAAAAGGCTATTAATGAAGTGCAATCAAAAATGGAGGCTCTGACTGCTAGGATAAATGAAGCAGAACAGAGAATTAGTGATATAGAAGACCAAATGATGGAGAATAAAGAAGCTGAGAAAAAGAGAGAGAAACAAATACTGGATCACGAGGGCAGAATTCAAGAGATAAGTGATACCATAAGATGAAACAATATTAGAATACTTGGGATCCCAGAAGAAGAAGAAAGAGAGAGGGGCAGAAGGTATATTGGAGCAAATTATAGCAGAGAACTTCCCTAATTTGGGGAAGAAAAAAGGCACCAAAATCCAGGAGGCACAAAGAGCCCCCCTCAAAATCAATAAAAATAGGTCAATACCCTGATGTCTAATAGTAAAACTCACAAGTCTCAGAGACAAAGAGAAAATCCTGAAAGCAGCTCGGGACAAGAGGTTTGTAACCTACAATGGTAGAAACATTAGATTGGCAACAGACCTATCCACAGAGACCAGGAAAGCCAGAAAGGACTGGCATGATATATTCAGAGCAATAAATGAGAAAAATATGCAGCCAAGAAAGCTATATCCAGCTAGGCTGTCACTGAAACTGGAAGGAGAGGTAAAAAGCTTCCAGGACAAACAAAAACTAAAAGAATTTGCAAACATGAAACCAGTCCCACAAGAGATATGGAAAGGGGTCCTCTAAGCAAAGAGAGAGCCTAAAAGTAACATAGACCAGAAAGGAACAGAGACAATACAAGGCACGCAATATAATGGCACTAAATTCATATCTTTCAATAGTTACCCTGAATGTAAATGGCCTAAATGTCCCAATCAAAAGTCACAGGGTATCAGATTGAATAAAAAAACAAGACCCATCGATATACTGTCTGCAAGAGACTCATTTTAGACACAAAGTTACCTCCAGATTCAAAGTGAGGGGGTGGAAAACCATTTGCCATGCTAATGGACACGAAAAGAAAGCTGGGGTGGCAATCCTTCTATCAGACAAGTTAGATTTTAAACCAAAGACTATAGTAAGAGATGAGGAAGGACACTATATCATACTTAAATGGTCTATCCAACAAGAAGACCTAACAGTTGTAAATATCTATGCCCCTAACAAGGGAGCAGCCAATTATATAAGCCAATTAGTAACAAAATCAAAGAAACACATCAACAACAATACAAAAATAGTAGGGGATTTTAACACCCCCTCACTGTAATGGACGGATCATCTAAGCAAAAGATCAATATGGAAATAATGACTTTAAATGACACAATGGACCAAATGGACTTCACAGATATATTCAGAACATTCCACCCCAAAGCAAGAGAATACACTTTCTTCTCCAGTGCCCATGGAACATTATCCAGGATAGATCACATCCTAGGTCACAAATCAGGTCTCAACTGATACCAAAATATTGGGATCATTCCCTGCATATTTTCAGACCATACTGCTTTGAAACTAGAACTCAATCACAAGAGGAAAGTCAGAAAGACCTCAAATACATGGAGGCTAAAGAGCATCCTACTAAAGAATGAATGGGTCAACAAGGAAACTAAAGAAAAATTTAAAAAATTCATGGAAACAAATGAAAACGAAAACACAATGGTTCAAAATCTTTGGGATGCAGCAAAGGCGGTCATAAGAGGAAGGTATATAGCAATACAAGCCTTTTTTTTTTTTAAAGATTTTATTTATTTATTTTGTTGACAGAGAGACAGTGAGAGAGGGAACACAAGCAAGGGGAGTGTGAGAGGGGAAGCAGGCTAGAGATGTATCAACTACCAAAACTGAAACAGGAGGAAATAGAAAACCTGAAGAGACCTATAATCACCGAGGAAATTGAAGCAGTCATCAAAAATCTCCCAACAAACAAAAACCCAGGGCCAGATGCCTTCCCAGGGGAATTCTACCAAACATTTAAAGAAGAATTCATACCTATTCTTCTGAAACTGCTCCAAAAAATAGAAATGGAAGGAAAACTTCCAAACTCGTTTTATGAGGCCACCATTACTTTGATCCCAAAATCAGACAAAGACCCCAGCAAAAAGGAGAATTACAGACCAATATTTTTGATGAACATGGATGTAAAAATTCTCACCAAAATACTAGCCAATAGGATCCAACAGTACATTAAAAGGATTATTCACCACGACCAAGTGAGATTTATCCCTCGTCTGCAAGGTTGGTTCAACATCTACAAATCAATCAATGTGATACAATCCATTAATAAAAGGAAGAACGAGACCCATATGATCCTCTCAATAGATGCAGAAAAAGCATTTGACAAAGTACAGCATCCTTTCTTGATCAAAACTCTTCAGAGTATAGGAATAGAGGGTACATACCTCAATATCATAAAAGCCATCTATGAAAAACCCACAGCGAATATCATTCTCAATGGGGAAAAACAGAGCTTTCCCTCTAGGGTCAGGAACATGGCAGGGAAGCCCACTCTCACCACTGCTATTCAACATAGTATTAGAAGTCCTAGCCAGAGCAATCAGACAACAAGAAGAAATAAAAGGCATCCGGATCAGCAAAGAAGAAGTCAAACTCTTACTCTTTGCAGATGATATGATACTTTATGTGGAAAACCCAAAAGATTCCACCCCAAAACTGCTAGAACTCATACAGGAATTCAGTAAAGTGGCAGGATATAAAATCAATGCACAGAAATCAGTGGCATTCCTATACACCAACAACAAGACAGAAGAGAGAGAAATTAAAGAGTCGATCCCATTTACAATTGCACCCAAAACCATAAGATACCTAGGAATAAATCTCACCAAAGAGGCAAAGGATCTGTACTCAGAAAGCTATAAAATACTCATGAAAGAAACTGAGGAAGACACAAAGAAATGGAAAATATTCCATGCTCATGGATTGGAAGAACAAATATTGTGAAGATGTCAGTGCTACCTCAAGCAATCTACACATTTAATGCAATCCCCAACAAAATACCATCCACTTTTTTCAAAGAAATGGAACCAATAATCCTAAAATTTGTATGGAACCAGAAAAGACCCCGAATAGCCAGAGGAATGTTGAAAAAAGCAAAGCTGGTGGCATCACAATTCCGGACTTCCAGCTCTATTACAAAGCTGTCATCATCAAGACAGTATGGTGGTAGAACAAAACAGACACATAGATCAATGGAACAGAATAGAGAGCCCAGATATGCACCCTCAATTCTATGGTCAACTAATCTTTGACAAAGCAGGAAGTGACGTCCAATGGAAAAAAGACAGTCTCTTCAACAAATGGTGTTGGGAAAATTGGACAGCCACATGCAGAAAAATGAAACTGGACCATTTCCTTACACCACACACAAAAACAGACTCAAAATGCTTGAAAGACCTCAATGTGAGACAGGGGTCCATCAAAATCCTAAAGGAGAACAGAGGCAGCAACCTCTTCGACCTCAGCTGCAACTTCTTCCTAGAAACATTGCCCAAGGCAAGGGAAGCAAGGGCTAAAATGAACTATTGGGACTTCAAGATAAAAAGCTTTTGCACAGCAAAAGAAACAGTCAACAAAACCAAAAGACAACTGACAGAATGGGAGAAGATATTTGCAAATGACATATCAGATAAAAGGCTAGTATCCAAAATCTATAAAGAACTTCTTAAACTCAACACCCAAAGAACAAATGATCCAATCAAGAAATGGGCCGAAGACATGAACAGACATTTTTCCAAAGAAGACATCCAAATGGCCAACAGACACATGAAAAAGTGCTCAACATTGCTCGGCATCGGGGAAATCCAAATCAAAACCTCAATGAGATACCACCTCACACCAGTCAGAACTGCTAAAATGAACAAGTCAGGAAACGACAGATGTTGGCAGGGATGTGGAGAAAGGGGAACCCTCCTACACTGTTGGTGGGAATGCAAGCTGGTGCAGCCACTCTGGAAAACAGTATGGAGGTTCGTCAAAAAGTTGAAAATAGAGCTACCCTATGACCCAGCAATTGCACTACTGGGTATTTACCCCATAGATACAAATGTAGGGACCCAAAGGGGTACGTGCACCCCGACGTTTATAGCAGCAATGTCCACAATAGCAAAACTATGGAAAAAGCCAGATGTCCATCAACAGATGAATGGATAAAGAATGTGTGGTATATATATACAATGGAATATTATGCAGCCATCAAAAAACCTTCAAAATCTTGCCATTTGCAATGACATGGATAGAACTAAGGGCATTATGCTAAGCAAAATAAGTCAGTCAGAGAAAGACACGTATCATATGATCTCACTGATATGAGGAATTCCTAATCTCAGGAATCAAACTGAGGGTTGCTGGAGTGGTGGGAGATGGGAGGGATGGGGTGGCTGGGTGATAGACATTGGGGAGGGTATGTGCTATGGTGAGCACTGTGAATTCTGTAAGACCGATGAATCATAGACCTGTACCTCTGAAACAAATAATACATTATATGTTAAAAAAAAGAAAGAAAGAAAGAAAGATAGTAGGAAGGGAAAAATGAAGGGGGGGATTTCGGAGTGGTAGACGAACCATGAGAGGCTATGGACTCTGAGAAACAAACTGAGAGTTCTAGAGTGGAGGGGGGTGGGAGGATGGGTTAACCTGGTGATGGGTATTAAAGAGGGCATGTATTGAATGGAGCACTGGGTGTTATACGCAAACAATGAATCATGGAACACTGCATAATAAATAAATAAATAAATTGATTAATTAAATTAAAAATAAATTTAAAAAAAAAGTATAAGTGATTTCAGCCACAGTGGAATTCACAGTTATCTACTAAATTTCTGAGTATCCTAAGATCTATCAAAACACCAGGGTTCATTCTGTTCTGATTGCTCCATAGAACTTCTTGCTCTACTTTAGAGAACTTCTTACACCTGAGGACATGTCCAAGAATATTTTTAGACACATAATTTGTAACAGAAAAAAAAACTAGAAATAAGAGAAGTGGTATTTATTTATCTTTGCGTATTGAATTGTGATTGACTTTTAAATTTCCTTTTTATAGTTCCTTATTTCCCAAATTTACTATTATAGAGTTATATTAGAAAGAAATAATAATCCAATGGCTAGAAATAATGTGAGTAAAATGAAGAGTTAAAAAGAAGGGTTTGATATGAATACTTTTTGATACAATGCAGAATATATTATCCCTTAGCTTTCTGATCACATGTTGAAATGTAAGAAAAAAGGTCCAAGTTTAAATCCAACTTAATAGTGCTCGGGTGGCTACAGTGACCTTGTTTAAGTGTCAGCTCTGGGGATTAAAAGGGCAAAATTGAAATGCAGTTTTGCGATGATCCTGGATCTAATAATGGGGTTGACACTAAATAATGAAACCTTTCCCAGAAGATATCACATTTCCAAACCCTGCAGTTCTCAGGAGCTACTTTGACTCAGACTTTCTGGAATCTAGAATATATACAGCCATTATGCCAAAAATAATTTTCAAACACCTCAAAGGCTTATAAAGTGTGCTACCTGAAGGCATCACACATCTGTTGCTACGATTATGAACTGGCTGGATGGGAAACAGAGAGGTGGTTGAAATGTGTGCAGTGTTCTACTTCCCTTCTCTGCACCCTCATTTCCCCAGCTTTCTCCTACATTCTCTGCCCAGTCCCACCTTCCCTTGCAGGAACCTAAAAGGACTTAGCCATTACAGTCTTCCTGCTCCGACTGGCTCTGGCCCAGTTGCCCCTGACGTTCCTAGCATAGACCTGGTGACTCAAGGGCTAACATCAGGCCTTGGGCATGGCTGGTGTTAATGCTTGGCACTCTCCATCCCTCTTTGGTTGCTGTAGGCCACTTTCAGGATAGGAAATCCTTCTCCTTTTGGAGGGATGATGAGCCTTCTCTCCTACTTAATGAGTTTCCACTTTCCTACTATTTCCCTAAGGATGTAAATTCTTGTTGATATATTCTTCAAAATAAATCAGCTTAGAGTCTAACAGTGGATATAAACAATCAAGCCTACAATTACTGTACATTGTGATGATCATTTAGGATAACAGCTAACACATCCAGAGCCAATGTTCCAGGCACTGTCTTAAGGGCTTTCTATATATTAGTTTAGTGAAGCTATACAAAAATTCAGCATTTTGTAGGTGGGAAGACTGAGGCACAGAAAGGTCTAACATCTGAGTCTTTTCTCTTACATAGTACCTGATATTGCTAGGAGCGCTGTGGAAGCACAGAGGAGTTACATTAACTCATTCCTGTGTTTCCCTCAGAAGCTCTGAGAAGACAATACAAGCAACAGAATTTGAACAGCATCTCTCACTCCATGAAACACCAGGGTTCCTTCAGCTCTTCTGACTGGCTGGACAGAGACCCCTCACTTCTCACTCACGGTAAGTAACCACCCCCACAGATGCACTCTCAGAGAAAATAATCTTCCCCTAGACAAAAAGGCTGTTCTTAGAGCACAAAGGTGGATAACCTGGTAGGCCCTCCAAATTAGTCCTCCTTGTCCACTGATAGAAAAATGGGGGAAGCAGACTTTCAATAGAAGGATATCCTACACGATAATAGTTCAAATACCTCACTCTCAGCCAATGCTTTCATCGTGGGACAGAGCTCTTTCTCCATCCTGAACATTTGAAAGTAACAACAACAATGCAACATCAACAACAGCATCAATAATTATATTCCTCAGTTACTGAGCACTTTCTGTATGCCAAATACCAAGCACTTTGCATCAATGATATCTATAAAACCTCAGAATAATAAATAAATAAATAAATAAATAAATAAAAAGAGGCCTTGGTTATTATAATTTTATAGATGAATAATCTCAAAGAAGAGAATAAATACTTTGTTTAAAATCACACAGAATATTACTCAGCCATTAGAAAGGATGAATACCTACCATTTACACTGACATGACTGGAACTGGAGGGTATTATGCTAAGTGAAATAAGTCAATCAGAGAAAGACAATTATCATATGGTTTCACTCATATGTGGAACATAAGAAATAGGGCAGAAGACAATAGGGGGAGGGAGGGAAAGTTGAATGGGAAGAAATCAGAGAGGGAGACAAACCATGAGAGGCTCTTGACTCCAGGAAACAAACTGAGGGTTGCGGATAGGTAGGAGGGTGGGGGGATGGGGTAACTGTGTGATGGGCATTGAGGAGGGCACGTGATGTGATGAGTACTGGGTGTTGTATGCAACTAATGAATTGTTGAACATTATATCAAAAACTAATGATGTTGGCTAATTGAATTTTGAAAAAACTTAAAAAAGAAAAAAATGAACAAGCTTAGAAGCATACGTTGTAGTAAATTGGAAAATAGAAGCTTAACATAAAAACTCAAAAATAAAATAAAATAATATAAAATCACACAGATGGCAAATGGCAGAGCTACTACATAATAAGGCCCGTCTCCAAAGCCTGTGCTCATAACTGTTTCATATACTTCCTCCCTTTTGTCCTTCTACCGACTCTGGCACTCCTTGTTTGAGAACATTGTGTCTGGGCACCAGCAGCTTCCCACTCCAAATAAACCCATCATTCTTGCACATTCATGAGTCCTTTGAGCCCTGTGGCACCAATTCTGATAAACTCAAATCCCTAAAGAAGACACAAATTTACTTTGTGTAAATTGGTTCCCAGGCACTTCCCAAATAGATAGTCATACTGGTTCCACTTTTTTGTGGCTTCTCACAAAGAGTTTTCCCAGTTTTCCAGAACTAACAAATTGCTCAAACAAGTAAATAAGTGATTCAAAGAAAAGGAGCTAATATATCTGCACACATTGGTAAGAAACTGTGTATAGCACTGGATGTCTATCAACTAATGTCCGGAGCTCTCAGCTTTCACTCTCTTACTTAGGTCTGACTCTTGGTCTTCAAGCCCATGTTCCAGGAACACTGACATATCCCCACTCACTCCAAATAGTGGGCTGTTTCATAAGTCTTCTTACCCTCTATCAGGACTGCCTTTCTCCCTTTTTAGATATTTTCTGTCTGTCTGAAACAACCCATTTTTAAGGCCCAGTTTATTTTTTAATTTTTTTAAAGATTTATTTATTTATTTCTTTGACAGAGAGAGAGAGAAAGCGAGAGGGAACACAAGCAGGGGGAGTGGGAGAGGGAGAAGCAGGCTTCCCGCCGAGCAGAGAGCCCGATGCGGGGCTTGATCCCAGGACCCTGGGATCATGACCTGAGCCGAAGGCAGATGCTTAACGACTGAGCCACCCAGGCGCCCCTTAAGGCCCAGTTTAAATTCACCTTCTCTATGGTGCCTATCCCATCTGTCCCATTTGGGAAATAATTGCTTTCTATTTAACACAACCATTGAATTTTCTGTAAGCTTCTTTACTACACCTGTGACACTGTGGTATGTATACTGGTTTAGAGTTATTTATAAATATGTCTATCTCTTTTACTGGATTTTAACCTCCTTATATAAATTTCCAAATGTGTATGTGTGTTTGGTGTATGTGTATATGATTTTATCCCAGGACCTTCCCGTTCACAATTTCTAGTCCATAACAGAGACTCAAAATACATTTGCTAAGTAAGCAGAGAATGAATGAATGAAATTTTCTCCCTAGTGACCCATATTAAGAATAAAAATTTTGCCTAAGGAATTGGTTAAAAGACCAAAAATTTCATCTCAAGTACACATTAAAAAAAATACACACAGAGAGAGAACGAGAGAGAGGTATGAAATTAAATAAATATATATATGCTTTCTAGTCAGATAACAATAATAATAATTAATACATGATGATCAGCATATGCCAGGCACTGTTCTAAATGCTTTCCCTATGCTAACTTATTTAAACCTTACAAAACTCTAAGAGATAGATACTATTATTCTTTACACTGTAAAGATGAGAAAAATGAGGTACAAAGAGGTTAGTAATTTGTTCAAGATCTCAAAGCTGAAAAATGGTGAGTTGAGGCCTGCATTCTGCACTCCTCCAGGCTTACTGCCATTACTGATCCATAGAAAACTGAATGTATGAAAGTATAGGCATTTAGTTACTGCACTGATGAACAGGAGAGAAACACCATTTACAGTACATTTGATTTCCCATACTTATCACAGTGGAACTGCTTGAGACCCTCGGCTCTCTTGCTAATCTTTGTCATCCACTATCATCCAAAATAAAATACTATAAAGACTCATTATAATACTATAAGAGAGAAAAATTACAGCAGAGTTGATAAGGAAGATACCTTAGGACACCTCTAGGTAAAAGAGACTTGTGGACAAGCCTTAGATCCTCGCATGTACGATTCAGCATCAAGAGAGCATGGGTGAACTGACTCCACTGATAAGGATACTTGCTTAAAGGTAGTAATTCTCTTTTTTTTCCAGGTTGAAAGGAGTTTCTAAAAAATTATCAGCCTTTGGGATCTTTTAAGAACTGTTGGTTTTCAGGCCAGGGGAACCTGATTATTCAGGTCATGACCTCAGCTACCCAAAGAGAACTAAAAACTTTTAACTAAGTGTTAAATTCAGAATGAAAGAATTATAAAATTCTAACTCCATCAGTACTTTGAGGAAGTGTAGTTTCCCCCTGCATTTTCCTTTGAGTCTTTATCATTGTCACACACATTAGCCGTCAGACACCTTTCAGCATTTTGAGTTAAGGGACAGTCTGCTTCAGAAACATTCCGAATACACTACACAAGATAGGTTCTCACTTTTCCAAAATGTGGTAGCCTGTCTCAAAGATGGCCCCCAATGAACCCTGCATTCTATAGCAGTCTTATGCAGACCTTTTCCTCCACACTGAGTGGGGCTGATTTTCGTACATCATAGGATATCATGGAAATGGTGGAGTGTGACTTTCAAAGCTAAGTCATAAAAGACGTTGTGGCTAACATCTTGTTCTCTGCTGGATCACTTGCTCTGGAAGGAGCCAGTTGCCATGTTGTGAGGACACTCAAGCAGCCCTATGGGGAGGTCTTTGTGGCAAAGAACTGAGGCCTTCTGCCTACAGGCAGCAAAGAACTAAGGTCTCATGCCAATAACCGTGTGAGTGAGCCATCTTGGAATTGGATTTTCTAGCCCCGGTCAAGTCTTCAGACACCTGAAACCCTGGCCAACATAATAACTTCAACCTCATTAGAGACCCAAGCCAGAACCACCCAGGCAAGCTATTCCTGAATTCCTGATCTAAATGTTTATTGTTTTAAGCCATTATATTTTGAGATAATTTGTTATACAGCAATAGGTAACCAACATACAATTGTAGAATTGATGATTGATTTTGCCAATGCCTTTTTTATGCATTATTATATTTTTATCCTCCCAAGAAGTCTTAAAAGTACTATTATAGCAAATTAAGGCTAAAAGTAATTGCATCGCTATGAAGTGCCTGAGTTGGCCTTGAATCCAGATCTGTCTGCTTCCAAAGTCCAGTTTCTTAACCATTATCCTGAATCATGCAACACCCTATTTTTGTTAAATGACCAAAGTAACTCTGCCAGAACAGATACTTGGTCCAGCTATTTAGTCCAGCTATTGGTCTACAAGCGTCTCACATACCAGGAACTTTAAACTTTTAGGCAGAGTGTTCAGTGTTTCAAAAGATTGCCTATGGTTTTTACTAGCTTATTAACTACTGTGAAAAAAATAAATACTTAATACAGCCAACATAAAATTCTTATGGTCTGTATTAGGTGCTGGGTTACCCAATAACCTTCTCTCTCTATAGTCACTATGGGACCGTTATCTGAGGAAGTCATTATTCCAATACCATACATTAAATTAGACTAGACTTATGAGTTGAGATTCAGCTGCCAATAGGAGGGTTCTTTTTAAGCACCACATTTTTTAAAATTATTTAGGCCAAAAGCAACACCAACTGGTAATCATCATAAGCAGTGTAAGATCATCCTAAGTGAGAGAGAGAATTATCTAGCAGGTGAGCGAGACCTCCAGAAAGAATAATTTCTACGTTTTGCATTCCTAGCTCACTACCATTTGTCTACAGACTTGAGAAGTCCAGCCAGGACTGACTAACAGAGGAGCAACTTATCAATAACACGTGAGAGGAAACAAATGTGGTTTTAAAATACTAATGATGACGGGACACCGGGTGGCTCAGTCAGTTTGGCGTTTGCCTTTGGCTCAGGTCATGATCCTGGGGTCCTGGCATCTAGCCCCAAGTGGGGCTCCCTGCTCAGCAGGAACCCTCCTTCTCCCTCTCCCTCTGACCCTCCCTCCGCTCATGCTCTCTCTCTCACCCAAATAAATGAAGAAAAAAATAAAATATCAGTGATGATGAGTAACCTTAGCTAGCCCTTTTAAGTTTATAAAATCTCTTTACATAGATTTGTTTTCAGGACACTGAATATTCTATATGAAATTATGACAATGTCAGAGATGATGTAAATGTCAACCATTTTTACAACTATGTTTTATGGAGGAGGAAATTGAGGCTCAAGGAAATCAAGGAAGTCTCATGACACATCAAGTAGTCATGAAGCTAGTTATAGAACCTGGAACTCAAATCCGGGCCTTGATTTCATACCCGATGCTCTCTGCAGAGCCTACTTATGTGTCAATCACCTTTGTACATGTCACTTAGGTGGCATGCTGCCTTGCCAACAGTAGACCTTCAATGTATTTTAGTGCTACTGAAAATGAGATGCAGCTCATATTGCAAGTGGACGAGAAGGGAAAATGGGTTTTCACAGAGCCAATCCTACTGCTTGCTTTATTTCCCTCCTTCCTCCTGTGAATATTGAACAAGCAAACAAAAGATTAAAAAGTAAATGAACTGTCATGAAACTAGATTCCAGAATGGTGCCCCAAATAGAGACACATTTTCTCATCTGCTTTGTTTCATTTTCCTCGTTACAAATAGTGTGACTGCTTCATGGAGAATATTATGCATAATAAATGGATCGTGTATTATAGGCATGAGGGTCATCTTGATACTCCTTCCTGCACATTTCATTTGAATAATCAGAGTGAAAAGTGGACTATGGCAACATGGATATCCTTGGCTGGGTCCTTCCTTTCCTACCACTCTTACTCCAGTGCAGCACAACTTAGGTAATAAACAGCTCACAAAAAAGCAGGTGCTTTCACTCAGTTCAGCTATATCTTAGCCCAATAATTAAAGCCAGATTCCCAGATAATTTCATGATACTTACGTGAGAACTAGCTCGCATTCTATTTTAAGAGACAGACTGTAATTTAAATGAAGGTGTGGGTCCCTTCTTTTTCTTTCCTCCTTCCTCCCCCACCGCCCCCTCCTCCCCGTCTCCCCTTCTCCCAGAAGTAGCGCAGACTTTGTTTAATGCCTCATTGCTAACAGTAAAACCATCTCATTCAGGGGGCCTGCTCTGGGCTTTTCCTGTCAATTTGTTTACATGAGTAAAGGCTTTTTGAAGAGGTAATAAACACTTCACCTGCATTCCCTTCATAGAAAAGTAACATCTGAGCCTAAACACAGGGACAGTCTCATGATTCGTGTGTGCGTGTGCGTGAGTGCATGCACGTGTTCCTTTGTGACTACACCAAAGTGTGCATCCATTTTGTTAATAAGGTTACTTACAGAGAGAGTGGTGCTGTTTATCTTTTCATTCTTTCTTACTTTAGGAGGTAATATTTAAATACATGCCTTTTCTTAAAAAGGGGGAAAAAACACACTGTGAGAGAGACCTTTGAGTTACATTACTTTGTGTGGATGGAAACATATACTGATAAAGAAAAAAAGCACCTTTCTATGAAAATATGTCTAGAAACTGGTCTGAATTGTCCACCATCAGTATTATTCCTTACTGGCTGACATGCTTAAGTTTTCTTTCTTTCCCTTTCTCCCTCCCTCTCTTTCTTTCTTTCGTGTTTCACAAAGTTACCTTATTCTCACTAAAACCAAATTATGCTTTTTCTCCAAGGGAATTAGGTTTTTAGAACTATCTGTTCAAACTATTAATATCCAAAGGACTCATGGTAAACTCCACAACAGGCAGTTCTGATATAAATTGTACTCTCCATGTAAAAATATAGTCTTCAGCTATTAAGTACAACGGATGTGGTTTCTGAGTGCATGTTTAAAATGATTTAAATGCTTCATAATATATGACTAAACTTAAACGAATACACTTAAAATACTGCAAGCAGATTCATTAATTAGAGTAACCTTTAAACTTCTATTGTTAACTAGAACCATTTTGAAATTTGGACTGAATTTCCCATGGCTTATTATAGTCATTATAGCTTATCACTGAGATGTGATATGCTGGAATTCCCTAAGTACATACATATTGTTCAGCCCTAATTTTCTCAAAGAAGGCCAGCCTCCCTTAGTATTTTCATATATTATTATGAAAGTGTAGCATTATACTGAATTTGACAAATCATTACTTTTTAACTATAGAACTAAAACAAGGTATATATAACAAATGTGTTCAAACAAAATGTGTTTGTAGACACTAGTCTACATTCTGTCCTGAGGAATTCAGATTGTTACTATCAAAGTTAACTGGCATTTGAACTTGCAATCAAATGATGTTATGCCTATGGAATATTCTCCCATATCATTTTTCTGTGAGTCAACAAATGGGTATTGGAAGAGATTCTTATAGAATTAGAATTGACCATAAGTGATAAGCAGAAAATGGGACCAGAGTTCATCACAACAAGTCCACTCCTTAATCCCCATCACCTATTTTACTCGTCTCCCCACCCACCTCCCCTCTGGTAACCATCAGTTTGTTGTCTATAGTTAAGAGTCTGCTTCTTGGTTTCTCTCTCTCTCTTTTCCTTTGCTAATTTTTTTGTTGTTTCTTAAATCCCACATATGAGTGAAATCATATGGCATTTGTCTTTCTCTCACTGCCTCATTTCACTTAACATTATACTCTCTACCTCCATCCATGTCATTGCAAATGGCAAGATTTCATTTCTTTTTATGCCTGAATAATACGCCATTGTATATACCACATCTCCTTTATAACACTGTATGTTAACTATACAGGAATTAAAATAAAAAAGAAATAAAAACTTTAAAAAAGAAATAAAACATAAATCATGATACTTTCCTGATTGAAATATTGTGAGAAATAAATCAAAACCTTGAAAATTTAATGAAATCAAACAACGTATGTTAAGTACTATACCTTGCTCCTTCCTATTAAACATAACCATTTGAAATTAAAACAAAAAAAGAAAATGGGACCAGAATCTGTGGCAGAGTTCGAACGTGGCTGGCTTTGTGACTTCAGAACTATTCTCACCAAACAGTAAAAGCAAAATTCACGAAGATAAGTTATTCAGGACTTTGAAAGAATATTGCAAAAGATTAGGGATCATTCATTTGTAAAACTTTACTTGAGTTGATTGACTTAAAATCAATACGGTAATTTTACAAAAATTGTCTTTTTAAATCCTTGCATCATGTTTTTAGAAAGAGCAAGACAACTTTATAACTTTAATAAACTGAATATCACTTAAACATTGTGCAGGGATTTTGCTTCATTAGTTACTAGGCATCTGGGCTTTAGAGTTAGCTGGACCTGGTTTACACTTGAACTCTACAGGCAGTAAACCTGGAGCAGACTATTGAGTCGTCCTAATAAGCCTTTATTTCTTCATTATGCGGATGGGGATACAGCAAACTTCAGAGGGCTGTTATGAGACTTAACTGAGGCATGGTATACGAAGGCTCTATATAGAGTTCTTGGCACACAGTAAAATACAAAATAATAGAAATTATTATAATGGCAGTAAGTCTACTTACCAAGTGGCTCAGTCATCAACAAATATTTAAATATGCACATTTTGATTTTATTTCATAAATAACATCAAGTGTCGGATGATCTGTCACAGAACTCTGAAAAGGTAATACCTAACTCATGAAGAAGTGTATGTCACACACGTGCACGCACACACACACATACACCTGCAAAGAGTAATTCCTAATTTCCTGTAAAAGCACAGCTATTCCCAAAAGAAAATCTTAAGAGTCTACAATCAGTTCTCCATGAAGGGGGCTAAAAATTGTAGATACTACTCTGCTAATTCATGTTTCTTACCTGCTAAAATACAACTCAGCTGACATGGCCCAACCAGCATCGAATTCTCTTCCACCCTAAAGCTCCCTCAGAACTTAAGGTAGTTTGAGGTTATTTTTTTATTGTCCTTAAATATAATAGTGTGCAGAGTCCGCTCTGACTTCTAATTTTAGTCACTGGCTTGATGTGTGACTTAGGCTAGTTATTTAAACCATCAGAAAATGGTCATAATATTTCAAGGATTTTGTGAGAGTTAAAAAGAAATTCTCTTTAAAATATGTCACTGTTCTACGCAGAGTGAATTACAGTCTCTTTTCTTTAATTAACAGCAATGGCTTTGCAGTGTGTCGAGTTGACCAAGCTAACCTATGTTCCCAGAATCCCCCTTCTAGTATGTTTCCAGATAGGGTGACCTACAAGAGATATTTTTTCAGGAGAGTCAAAGAATGGAAAGTAGCAGCCATTTTTGTGACATACATACATCTTCTCCTGATTATTTAATCAGACTCTAGGTCCGCTGTGAAAATGTTTTACTGATGTAATTAAAGTCTCTAGTCAGTTGACTTTAAATTAGATTATCTTGGTGGGCCTCCATCCGTTGGAAGTCCTTTTTGAGACTGCTTTACTTTCTGAGAGAGAAATAGGCAGCAGACATTCCTACCTGTGGATAACAAGCTCCAGCTTGTGTCCATGGAGTTCCAGTTTATTCATGATCTTTCCTTCCTGACTGCCCTATGGACTTCAAATTTCCCCCAAATTAATTACATAATATGAATTCGATAGATAGCTGGATAGAAAGATAGATTCGGTATATGTCTATATACAAATAGTGATAGGTCGTCTGTGTGTGTGTGTGTGTGTGTGTACACTACTAGTTCTGAACCCTGACTGATACAATACCCAGTTTGATGACTATTCTTTTCATTTTATTTGGATACCACCACTGTTCCTGGTACACAGGTGCAATACTGAATAGAAGAAAGGAAAACAGATTTAGATTCAAAATGGAAGAATGTCCCAAGCCAATGCCTTAGCAGTATGCAAATGTCCCAATGTTCCAATGTCTTCGCAGTATGTAAACATAGCCAGTAATTTAATCTCACATGTGCAAACGTGAGTGAAATCGTCATCACACTGTCTCAATAAATTTTATCCCTTTCCTTCTCTCCCTTCAGCTCATAAGATTTAAGAGGAATAAAATGAACTATGGCATACATTTTACTTTATTAATTTAAGGAATACGTTTTTAAGCTTACTATGTGCCAAGCACCGTTAAAGTGATTTGCAAACATTAACTCATTTAATCTAGATATCAATCCTGTGGCGTAGATACTGTAATCATTCTATAGATGAAGAAACCTCAATAAGGAGGTTAGGTAACTTGCCTAAGGTCACATAGGTGGTAGATTAAAACACAGGAGGCTTGGCTTCAGAGCCAATGTGTTTGGCCAGTGTGCTACAGTATGTATGTGAAAACAACAGAAATTTCTAGAAGTATAAATATAATATAAATATAAAATATTATGGCACTAGTTTGCTTGGGCTGCTATAATAAAATACCACAGACTAGGTGGCCTAAATAACAGAAATTTATCATCGTTTTGGAAGCTAGAAATCCAGGTTCGAGGTCTGCAAGCACAGTTTTTCCTGAGGCCTCTCTCCTTGGCTTGCCGATGGTCACCCTCTCACCGTGTCCTCACATGGTCTTTCCTCTGTGCCTGTGTACCCCTGGTGTCTCTCTTCATGTCCAATTCATCTCTTGTTATAAGGACACCCATCAGATTGGATTAAGGCCCATGCTAACAGCCTCATTTTAATTTAATTATCTCTTTAAAGGCTACATTTCCAAATACAGTCACATTCTGAAGCACTGAGGGTTAAGGCTTCAACGTATGAATTTGGGGGGAACATAATTCAGCCCATAACAATTACTGTTGCTGCTATATTATTACTGCTCTAATAATAACCTGCCTACATTAGGCATTCACTAACTGTACAGTGAGAGACTGAGCAAATGAATAGATAAATGTAGAATAGCTCTTCCTGAGCTGTGCTAGGGCCTCTGATCATTACTCTATGATCTGAATTCTGGAAAACTATAGATCATTTCATTATTTCCTACCTAATCAATATCATATCTTGTATAGGGAGATCTTAAGAAACTCAAGAACTGGTTATTTATTTATTTATTTATTTTGACTTGAAATTCTGCTGCTATTACCAGCCAAAGTGCGTTTTAACCCAGTGAAAATCTGGCCTAGAGAAACCTACAAGTTTCAAAGTTGTCAAAAGAGAAATCAGTGCCTTAAGGAGCCTGAGAAATTTCCTCATAAGAGAGAAGTAAGGCAAAGGATAACTAGAAGAAAGATAGCACCCAGAGGGTTTTTTAAAATGTGTCTGAAGCTGGAACAATAGATAGGGAATAGGCAGGGTAGCTTGTAATTTCATTAACTAGAAGACTACACCATTTGTAACTGCTCTAAAGAAAGGAGACTTTCCTTCAGCTTGGTGTTCCCAAGCAAGCTTCATGTTCAAAGGATGAAACTGGCTAATTCAACAAATGGTCCTCTGTTTTGTAAGTGAGCAGCACAGGTATAAGGACTGTTTTCTCCAATATTCTAAGAATTGTTTTGTTTAACATATGGAAGGGAAACCCTGAAAGGTTATACAAGGGCCTACATGGAGGAGGAAAATGAAAGAAGTTTCCATTTACTAAGCACCTGCTATGTAGTCATTGAAATAGCTAATATTTACCGCACATTTATTATTATCCAGTCATTCTGTTTTTCATAGGTTTGCTCATTTATCATCACAAGAAGCTTATAAGGTAGATGCCATTATAATTCTTATATTACAGATGAGGAAAGGTATTTAGAGAAGTAAAATATCTTGACCAGGATATAAACAGGATTTGGATCCATGGAACATAACTCTAGAATGCCTGAGTTTAAAGATTTTAAGACAAATGTCACCATTATCTCGCTTGATAATCCCACAATACTATCAAACACTGCCATCATACCAATGGAGAAACTAAACCCAAGGAAGGCTGGATAATAATTTGCCTTTGGTCACACAGGAAGTAAATCACAGAGCTGGAATTCCAGGTATTCATGACCGCAAACTCCTTTTCCAAGCATGTTTTTTTTCTGTGGTTCTCTCAGGACCAGTGATAGAGAAAAATAACAGCAACATTAAAGCATCGTTTCATTCTTTGGCTAAGAAAGCACTGTATCCTAAATAAAAGGGTATTTCTGACTAGAATATTTATAAAGGTTAATGAGAAACAAAATGAACTGAAAACCAGTGGGGAAATAGTCCCAGCTGCAAATACCAAATTTATACATATCTAACTATATAAGAAATATTCCAAGCAGAAAGTCAAATATTTTCATCAGATGCAGGTGAATCAGCTAAGCAACATTTTTACCATTTCATGTCTGTATTTTGAGGCTAACTGAATGTTGGCAACCTAACTCTACCTCATCAAATGTTGTTAGGTTATGATGTAGGTGCTCATAAGAGGAACTGAAGACTCAACTGCCACACTGAGGAACTTCTCACAAAACCAGAGAAAATAATCTGTGGTTTCTCTCATCTTCTCCATTAAAATTATAAGGGTGTTTTGTATTTTTTTTATCAGAAGGTGGAACGGGGATAAAAAGGGATGGAGTCACTTATACCTTTTTTTAATGGAAGTAGGCTTTTGGAAAGCTGACAGCATGCATCTGATGGAGCCTCCTTTTCATCACGTGTACTGTGTACTCATGACTCATAAGCGAAGTTCCTGGTGGCATCTGTGAGCTTCAGCTTGGGCAGCCTTGATGATCACTGTGATCATAAATCTCCAAGTTTGGGGAGGGACCAGAGTGACATAATAGTACTGATCTGAAGTGAGCAGAGAATCCAGGGCAAATTCCCTTGGCCCACGAGAAATCTCTCAACAGGTTCCAAATCACTCCCTACCTGCCATGGTTGCTGGTTTGCATCCACCTGTTAAACTCTCTTTTATGAAGCCAGTTCTCTCTTATACTGGCAAGGAAAATGAAAATCAGAGGCAGTCGTATGATAACCTGCCCTAGGTCACAGAGCTGGCAACTAACAGGATTCCTTGTCTATCAGACTAATGGCATCTTCTTTGTTAGCCACAACTACCCTAATTTATTACAGCTCCCTACTTACCAGACCCAAGAGATTTCAGTGTCCAAAACACCTAGAAACACTGACATCCAATGTCACTGTCTTTCTCCTCTTTACCTCCCTATGGCATTCATCATCCTGACTTTCCTATCCCTGTTAATGTCACTGACTTTTTTCTATGTCATGCAGGCTCAAAATCAGAGGCAGGTTCAACTCCCCTCCTTGTCAAGTCTGCTAATTCTGCTTCCACAGTATCTTCAGAAATCATTCCATTCTAAGCATCCCAATTGCCAACATTAAGTTTAGGACACCATCTTCTATCTGCACTTAAACTATAACCAGGGCTTCCTAATCTCTCCCCTCTCTTCTAGCCACGTTGCATTCTAATTCATTGTTCCTCAAGTCTATCCCTACACGATGTTCAGATTAACACACCATCCTTAACATGTCATCCCTAACATAACATGCCTTCCTAACATGTCATCACATCACTCTCCTGATCAAAAACCTTTTATCCAAAACTAGTCCAAGTGATTTCTCCTGTATCCCATCTCGTTTTAGAAGTCATAAATCATATCTTCCATGAATATATCCCATGTCATATAAGTTGGGTGTGATCCTTTTAAATTCATTAGTTTTGCTTATAACTTTTAAGTGGCACATCTTATTTCTCTCAATTTTCTTATCTCCCACCCTACTATTCGTAATTTGATATGAGGCCACATCACATTTTCCCAGCTTTTATGATACTTAAGTTTCTTTACCCAATAGGTAATCCATAAATATTTATTTCCGCTGGGTCCAACTTAATCAAATAGACCGGAATTAAAGTGTCAAGGCCTGCCTAGAGCTAAATCCTTAAATTTAACACACAACACATTATGATACATCTGCTAACTGCTAGGCGCTAAGTGAGATGCTTAGGAAGAAGGGGGGGAAGCACACATGTATGGGTCCTGCTGTTAGCTGCATCCACTCCAAGGGGAAACAAGTGAGGATAAAACTATTAGAGAGGTAGAAACAAGAAGTCACGCTCGAGGACAGAAAACCAAGATGGACCGAGAGAGAGAGACAAATCAATGTCTTGGGAAGGCAAGCTGACTTTCTTTAAGCCAGCTCCCTGGCGGATGCCTGATCTATTACATTTTAGAGAGCTGGGAATAAATAGTATGAGATTTCTTTTTTTTTTTTCTATATGACATTCATTTTTTTTATGGTCATTCTATTTTTTTTTTAATTTTATTATGTCATGTTAGTCGCCATACAGTACATCATTAGTTTCTGATGTAGTGTTCCATGATTCATTTTTAAGGAAGTACACACAGCTTATATCTTCCCCTACATGTTTTCTTCTCATGAACAGTGTAAAAATGGTATCCCCACTATCATGCTGGGCAACATGCCTTCATCACTTGGGCCCTAGCTAGGAGAAATCATAGGGGGCAAACCAGTTCTCTAATGTAGGGAATCTTATCCTTAACAGGTTAATACAGTGAGAGCTCATGTGAGAGGGATAAGAAAGGGAGCACATTACAAAGGCTACAGTATTGCAAGTAATTCAAATAGTTGTGTTAAAATGGAAATCACATAAATATTAGATGTGTGCTTTTCCGGGTAAAGGCTCTGCAGACCAAATTGCCAACAGGAATGAATTTTAATGACTAGTTTATAACCTCTGAGATGCTTGAAAATCTAACACAGTTGTAGTTAAAATGTAATACTATTACAGCATCAGTGCAATTAACAATTCTGCAGGGAACGTTCCCTGCTAAAAATTTAAGTTTGCCTCACGTTGGGAAACTGAGCTCTTTCTGGTCATTTGAGATAGAATGTGTCTAATTTATTGATCTGTTAATGTTACCAAAATATTTGACCCCAAATATTGAATCATATTACTAAACAATTCAGTCTCTCCATGGGATAAATGTAAATATCAACATAAAAACTGGCATTTATGCTGGTTTACAGTTTCCCGTTTTTATGAATGCAGTCATTTCTTTTTAAATCACTTGGGCCTTGAAAGCACAGTTAGGAAAACATTACAGACCCAAAATGCAGGTGCCAATAGAAGCGTTAGGTCACAGAATGGCTGCTTTGCAGCCTAAGTACAGCTCCATTTTCCATGTTCTAATGGGAAGTCCCTCGGTAGCACCTCCATTAAAAGGTACGGCTTTGGTAACGGTTTGCTTATTAGTAGGAGAGCAACTCCTGATATTATATAGACTTGTAAAGAGTTAGTCGTGACTGCTCTTAGCTTTCACTAAGATCAAAAACTAGGTCTCATAAACCTGTGGACGATAGAGAGTGAAAAGAAAATGGCATTTAAATCCATACCTCGAAATATTCTTTTTCCTGTTCAGAGAACACAAAATCAATGCTTCATATAAAATCAAAGCTAAATTTATCCCTCAGACCCAGGGTTGACCATATACAAAGGAAGCATACAGAGCTGTGTATATATTCTTGAAATCCCAAATTCTCACCATTCAGGTTATTCTTTAGGTTAAAGCAGCTTGTCTTCAAAAGGTCTCTCTTAAAATAAAATTTTATTTTCTCTGGTGAGTCATCCATCTACACCCTTCTATTAGCATATTTTATTGCCAATTTTATGTCTCAGTCTTATAAGACAGAAGGACTCTAAGAGATTGGCTGCAGAATAGGTAAGTCTTGTTTCAGAGCAAAGAGGCAGAAAGCAGTGGGCTGGAACATGGCATGGGGGTAAACCAAGAAGGCAGTTAAAGATCAGGTTAGAACCATTAACAGTGTATGCCCTGAATGTGGGAGATTGCTTAGGGAAAAGTGATTTCCATAGGAATATGGGGCGCACAAACAAAATGTACCCAATTTGTAATACTGCCCAGAGGCAGCCATCCTAAATTCTCCATGAAACCTTAAGAAGCCATAGGGAGTAAAATGTACATAGAATATTAGCTATAGAGTGATCTACCAGTAAAAAATGCCCCAATTAAGGTGTTTGGCATTGGTCCTAGAACCCAATGTTGGGAGAGGCAATCTGCCATGAGCTGGGTGTACTAAGAAGACAAAATCTGAATGCTCTTTACTCAAGCATTTCTCAGAGTTGTTTTGCAGTGAGCAACCATGAAGGATGAAAAAATGTCTCCCTCTGGGATTAAGAGCACGCTGTTTACTTTTAGTTACAAAATGGTGAGTTCCCCAAATTTGGTGGTCCTTAGTTGCAAGGAAATCTGAATATGGTCACAGCATCCATGTGGGCCCTTATCACCATGCCCTAGTGGGATTTGAGGGACACAGGGAGGGCAAGGTGAACTGCCCCACCTGCTGATGCTCATGATGCTTGCGATGGCATGAGTAATAAAGAGTTAATAATAAAAATTAAATTAAATAAATTAAACTAAATTAAAATTAATAAAAATTAAAAGTAAAATTAATTAATTAATTAAAAATTAATAAAAATAAAAAGTCTCTTATCCAGCAGCCTTGTGTGTCTTCTCAGCATCCATTAAAACAGACTAATAAGTAGAGTTAAATCTCAGACCTCACACCTAGGAACTGCTCAACAAAAGCAGCCATTATTATTTTTAAAAGTACACACTTCAGCAACTCTACCAGGAGAAGATGTACTAAGGAAGAACTAAGGATACGTTCCAAGAGCTGAAATTAAGGATAAAGGTCTTAAAATACAACACTTTACACTACAGTACAGTAAAATTCAATTAAGCAATCAGTGACTGAAGATTATTCCTTCCTCCTATCAGTCTAAAAGTACAAAATCAAGTCTACCTTGACCGCTAGCTTCATGTATAGCCTTATGCAATTCGGGACTCTTTATTACTCTAAAATTTCGCTTCCTTTATCAGCATAGATAGGATTTCTTACCATTCTCAGAAGTAATAAAAACAAACACTAAGATGCCTCCGACTGTTCTAAATACTGTATAATTACTAACAATTCAATGCATGCAGCAACTCTATGAGGTAAGTACTATTATTATTATCCCTAGTTTACAGACAAAGAAAATGAGGCACAAAGAAGAACTTCTTTGTGTGTGCTCTAAGCAGCCAGTTGATAAACAGCAGAGCAAGGATTTGGACTCAGGTAGTGTGGCTCCAAAGACTGTGCTCTTTTTTTTTTTTTTTTTTTAAGATTTACTTATTTATTTTAGAGAGAGAGAAAAAGTGAGCGAGAGACAGTGAGTGGGGGAAGGGGCTGGGGGAGAGAATCTTCAGGCAGACTCCCCACTGAGCACAGAGCCCAACACCAGGCTTGATCTCAGGACCCTGAGATCATAACCTGAGCCATAACCAAGAGTCGGATGCTCCACTGACTAAGCCACACAGGTACCCCCACTATAAGTCTTTCTAGAAAAAAATATGGTTAATTATAGGCTGAAAAAGACAAACAGTTTTGAATACCTCTTGTTGCCATTTTTATAAAATTATCTCATATAAACTTCTCCTTGCAGGGAAAACATTATCAGCATTTTTACAGAGAAAGAAACTGGGCCTCAAAGAAGACACATAATTCCGCCAAGATCACAGAAATAGGAAGTCGGAGAAACCAGAATTTGAATTAGGTTTCACATATTCCATATCCTGTGTTCTTTCTATCATACAATGGTGCCTTCAAGATACTTAAAGAAAAGGCCATGGATACAAAACAATTTTTTTCCAAATGAATAATATGGTAAGTCCTTTTTGACTTAACCAGAAATGGAAATAAATGGAAACTATTCCAGTGACACGGTGATCTTTTTTCTTTAAAGATTTTATTTGTTTTTGACAGAGAGAGAGAGCACAAGCGGGGGGAGGGGGCAGAGAGAGAGGGAGAAGCAGACTCCCTGCCGAGCAAGGAGCCCGATGCAGAACTCCATCCCAGGACCCTGGGATCATGACCCGGACCAAAGGCAGACGCTTAACCCATCGAGCCACCCAGGCACCCCAAAGACAAGGTAATCTTGTCACTAGATTCTTCCCATATTATTTGAAGGTTTTTATTTCTTTAATATGCCCAACTTTGTACAGGGGAATTCCATTCCCTGAGTATTTGCCAATTGCATTACTATTCTTTCATTTTAACAGGCACTTTGTTTTTAACCCCATACTTTAGCATCACATAATTAGCAGCACACTGGATCCTATGACTAACTCTTTACTAAATATCTAAATTATACGGGTATTTTAACCTGTCTGGGGCTCACTTAAAATAATAGGATAGTGGAGCTTGAGGAGATTCCAGAAGCAATTTAATCTCTCATCTTTGAGAAAGTCAAAGCCCAGAGAGGCAGCTGACCTGCCTAAAATTACAGAGGTAAAGGTAGTGGTGGGTCCAGATCACTAAGACAGCTCATCACTGAGATCTCACAAGACCTCCATTCCTGTACTTCTGAGAACCTGTGAAATTCTTTATCTCCAAAAGTTTACATCCACCATAAAATCTCTCAAAATGACATCTTTTGTCCTCAACATTTTTTTAAAGTTTTCCAAACTAAATCAAAATATTTTTTTTGTAAGTATAGTACAATGAACACTCACATATCCAGTATCTAGAGCCACTAGTTGCTAACATTACTTTTGTGCTCACTGGGCTTTGGCTTTAAGTATTTGCATATGAGTATGTTTGTATACATGTGTATGTGTGTGCATGTGTATATATATGTATACAAACATATTTTTTGTGCATGTACAGTCAACTCATGATACTTGATATAAATGTGTTCTATAAAGTCACTGCAAATGCTAAATTAGTGAAAACTAAGCCATTGCTCTAAGGGGAAATACAAGATAAGGTTCCTTTGAGCCTCTGGTCATAATATTTTCATCAACCAATCAATATATAACCTTGTTTCATTTGTATTTCTGTTTAAAGTCACCTAATACCATAAGAGACTCTTAATCTCAGGAAACAAACTGAGGGTTGTTGGAGTGGAGGGGGATGGGAGGAATGGGGTGGCTGGGTGATGGACATTGGGGAGGGTAGGTACTATGGTGAGTGTTGTGCATTGTATAAGACTGATGAATCACAGACCTGTACCCCTGAAACAAATAATACATTATATGTTAATAAAAAAATTTTTTTTAAATAAATAAAGTCACCTTATTTGATATTATTGTAAATTCAATAACAGTGAACTCAGAGCCAGTGGATCTATAACTCATGCCAGAAGGAAGTTTATCTAACATAGGTATTTTCTCCATAAGGCACATCACAGCCTTCTTGCATTCAGGAACACGAGCCAGCACTTTAGTATTATGCTTGGGGGCCATTTTAAAGAGGACCAACAAAAAGCAAAAAATATATAAAAAATGTGGCATAAAACAGATGACAAAAATGACACTTACATAAAATATGAGAGCTGAAACAAGAAGGCAGAGAGATGCCTTGTTGACCTGAGCTGGGCACATGCATTTCAGGAGATACAAATTTTTCATCAGTTGGCATATGTCTGCAATGACCATAAAAGCACGGTGAGTACTGGTCTTAGGGTTACAAATAAATTAATGAGTAGGCAAATTTTCAAGGAAAGAATCCATGCATAATGAGGCTCAGCTGTATATATTTAAATTGAACCATTTAAATTAAGTAGCAAACCTCATGACGTTTTACACTAAATACGTCAAAGCTGGTGAATTTTGAGTAGTGTAGATCTAAAGCAAAAGTGAAAACCAATGCACAAAAACATTTTGGAAATTTTTATAGCCTGAGGATTCACAAACCTCACATTTTAAGGAATCATAACTATCTTTTTTTGGCCTCTTTGACTCACCTAAGCCACAGCATACCATTCTCAAGTTTGTGACTTTTCTAACAGGGCTAACTACAGACACAATCTCAGATATTCCTGGAATGATCAACAAAGCAGTTAAGTATCTCAATTATCTCTATGTGCCTGTAGCAGAGTTATCCATATGCCTATCTGCCAATGTCCTTTTTATGTCAATTTTGGACTTTATCCTTTGATATATGCTATTTTCCTAAGCTGATCCCCAGTGTCTGTGGACCTGACATTTTTCATGATTGCTCTAAAGCATGTCCCAGACACTGCAGCAATACTGTGGACTGCAGTGAAGCAGGAAGCAACCTTACTCTGTACCTTGGTTTTGATTACTGTTTCTATTTATGCTATATTGTTTATGTGGCCACATGTCTCAGAAGCTAGAGCCAAAAGCAGGTACAAAGCATCAGCATTAGTTTTTAACCAAGGCTATCCTTTGGTTTAGCAAGGATTATTGATCATCCCTGGTTTCATCAGGCTTTTGTATCATCCCCCAGGCATCATTGTTGAGGAGCAAGGTTGCTGATGACTGCATGGAAATAAAAGAGGGAGATGAAGTATTGATTCTGATCTAGTAAAACATGTATTACTGAGACAGAAAGGCCTTTGGGATTTTAGATTATCTGGACTCATCGTTGATGATAACAGAAGTCTCAGGGTTCTTGTAAGCCTTGTGCTTGGTTTAGCTATGTGGAGAAAATTCTGAGGGACGCTTGCGCCATAACTGAAAACCATCTTTGGCCAAAGACTTTTAACAAGGAAAACTTCAAACGAAGCCACTAGCCTCTGCCTCCTCCAGCGCCCTCTCTGGCAGCTTCCCCATTACACCCTGAGCCCTTTCACAGCCTGCTTTTGCACCTGAAAGTCCTTCGTGGCCCTTCTTCAGCTGGCTTTCTCATGACTCTTCCTCGAAATGACTGAACTTTTACCCTCTGCTCTCTAGCACTCCATGCCACTGTGCTCCCCTCTGTCACAGCATCCTTCACCCTGTGTTGCAATCCTTTGTCCACCAGTCTGTCTCTCACACTAGACTCTGAGCCTTTTGAAGCCTGGTAAAGTCTGTGTCTTGTTCATCATTTAATCCTCTGTGGCTAGCACAGAACTTAGTACAGAAAAGAACTCAAGGAATATTTGATGCATGAAAGACTGAATAAATGAATGAGTGAATTTGAACTTTCACTTGCTCTAATTAGAAGTACCATTTGTCCCATTGGAATGTGTAACCTCTTATTTTATAAATTTGGCATTCTTATAATTAATTCATAAATTTGGTTTTCTTTAAATGCTTGCATATTTTCCCTATCTTCCTGGCTTTCCTCAGTTCCTCCATTCAGGAAGGAGACTCGATACTAACTTAAGCCAGTTCATTTTTAATTATCTGCAAAGTGCAACTTTCCCACACTGCCCTAATCCCCCTGTAGGGCAGAGATCCTCCTAACAAGCACCACCTCTGGGGTGCACAGAAAGACGAAGCCAGGAAATGGATGCTAATCAACTCACACAACTTCATCGCTCCTCAGCTGACTTGGAGGAGAGTGCTCCATGCTGACTTCTCCTCCTGGGAGGTCACATATGTCCTCTCAATCCGCTGAGCATCTGAGTGCATGTGTGCCTCTTGGGGGAAGTTGACACAGGTCCTAATGAATCAATTTGAGTGAGTGAGGTCTGGGACCCATCATTTGACTTCAGCCACACTTCATCCTTCATGAATCACAAGTGAGCTGCACCAGGCTTATTTTTTCTTCCAAAGGAATGAAATGCCTTTAACCATTCTGAACAAATCGGTCTCACCAGGCTCCAAAGTGCTCGTTCAGCTCATTTCTCATAATCCATAATTAAGCCCAAGACCTACTTGGAATGATAAAGAATGATATTTGTACATGCTCAGCAACATTAGCACGGGAAGAGTAAACAGGGAAACTGGATACAGCAAACTCAGCTTCTCAAGGTGAATAAACATATGGAATGATTTTTCTGGCCAAGCATTTGGAGCCAAGGGCAGTTAAAAAAATGCTGGTGACATTTGTCTGGTTTCCAGAAACTTTCAGGTGAGAATTAGATGAACTAAATAAAAATCATGTTAAAAAAATAAGTAAATTAGACCAGCAAATAGCTTCTCTGCCATAGATTTCTCCACATATATTTTCACAGGATGGGTTTCAATAAATAACTGATGATAGTCATCATCCACTTCAACTAATATTTATTTGGTGACCTTCAAGTGCCAAGTGCTTTGCAAGGAAGCTGTATAAATGCCATCTCATGTGATTCTTGCAACAACTGTACAAAGTAGGTGTTATTATTAATTCTCATTTTACAAATGAAGAAACAAGCTCAGAAAGGTAATTGACTTGCCCCTGATTAAAATCATCTGTATTGCTCTGTCAAAACTTGCATGCACTTTATCAACTTTGGTTATAAATCAATCATCTTACAATTTTGAAGGATGGGAAAAGATTCTTTCAGGATGGGCAGACACCAAAACAGAGAGACTCCCTGGGAGATGTCAATATCTGAACACATTAATACATAGTGAGCTCAACCATTCCTAAGCATCCACCAACACCTATAAACAGACCTTTATTTGCCACCAGCTACATCTCCAGCTGAGTTCTGACTGCTCATAAAACACCTCTACTTGCATGTTTGCCCATTGCCTGGAGTTTGACATCCTCAACTAGGTGACCTTCTTAGCCTCCTCACCCCGGAGAAATAGGTAATCTGTATATATAAGGATTAGCCCATGAGCCAGGGTTAGGTGAAGAAAAACAGTGCACAGGGAAACAAGTATTTAAAATGTAGGGCCTACTTGCCTGGGATGGAGAAGTGCTTTTCCAAACCTGCCCTGTTTCTGCCATGTGTCTTGAAAAAATGGCAAGTTGCCTATATTTCCATAGTCTGACCTCCCGTGCTTCTGACCTGGGAGCAACTCCGCTCTTTTGTGTATTCTAATCTCATTTCAGTCAGTGGTGTTTATTCCTACCCTAACATGATGACCTGAGTACAGGTCCTGATTGTTCCCTCCCCAGATAGATTGTTTTAAAGTTCTTGACTTGGGGCGCCTGGGTGGCTCAGTTGGTTAAGTGTTTGCCTTGGGCTGAGGTCATGATCCCCAGGTCCTGCAACAAGCCCTGTGTAGGGCTTCCTGCTCAATGGCAAGTCTGCTGCTCCCTCTCCCTCTGCCACCACCATCCCCCTGCCCCGCTTGTGCTCACTCTCTCTCTCAAATGAATAAATAAAAATAATAAAAATAATAAATAAATAAAGTTCTTGACTTGGACTTCACCCATCTCCAGTTAAAACAACAAGTATTAACAACTTATTGCTATTTAGGGCTTCTTCTCTGCCAATCTATAATTTTTATATATATTATAAGATTTACATTATAGGTGATGAAATCAAGATACAGATTGCCAAGTAATTTGCCCGATGTCATATAACGTATGTATGAATCCAGAACTGGAACCTGCTACTCATCCTGCTGTTAGAGCTCATGCTCTTAACCATTGCACCACAACACCTCCCATTAAAGTAGAAAGACACCAAACCTAACCCCTGAAACCTGTTGGCTATAATAATTATTCTTCCAGTGTCCCAGGCCAGAATTCCTTGAGATACTTTTGGATCACATCTCTCCTTCATCCCCTATAGCCATTTGTCATCCAGTACTATAATTCTTCCATTCAAAACTTCATTTTATTCTTCATTTTCTTTCTAGTGCTTTCTAACCATCATTATTACAATACCATTCCAATTAGTCTCCCCAATTTTAGTTTTTTTTCCTCCTGCTCCAATCCATCCTAAATGTTTGCCAGTTTAATCTTCTTAAAATATATTTATCAGATTGAAGCCTGAAGATGTGTAGCCCTTAAGGAAAAGATTTAAAGGTGATATAATAGTTATTTTAAATAACTTGAAGGACTATCAAGTGAAAAAGGGATTAGTTTTATTTTGTGTTTCCAGAGAACAAAACCATGATGATCCACATGGAATCAGAAGGTGAAACTTGAAAAAAAAGTTAATCTTGATATGACGAAGTAATTTTTAGCAGTTAAAGCCATTCCACAGTGAAATAGTTTGCATATTACACTGTGATTCCCCACTAATGTGTTCACTCGAGCATAAAGTAAATGACCACTTGCCAGAGGTATTGGTATGCCAGGAGGTTGGATCTAGTCAGCTCAAATAGCTCCTACAACTTCGAGGTTTTTTTAAAATTCTGTAATGACTCCCTGTTCAAAGGCCACCAGTGGCTCTCAAATTCATCTCTCACTACCCATTAACCTTGCACCTCAAAACTTCTCAGCATGAACCTCCAATTGAGGAAAGGAAATTAGTACGCACACACCAAGCTTATCCCCCAGCTCTATGCTTTTAAGCAGGTTGACCTGCCAGAATCCCTGTCTCCACACCCTCCACCCCATCAAATCATCTTCTTTTGTTAATAATATAATACTCCTCTTAGAATTTCACCAGTAATACATACTATCTCATTTTGTGCTTTCTCTCCCTCCCTTTGTTCAAGTCCTAATGCATTCACAGAATGCATTTCTTCAATGCCTTGAAGAAAGTATTCTATATATATATACTAAACTATACGTGTGTGTGTGTGTGTATATATATATACACACACTATTCTATGCTGATACTTCTTATATGAGCTCCTAACTTTGGTGTCACGAAAGAATTAAAAAGTTTGCCTGAAACTATATTCAAATTTTTTTAAAGATTTTATTTATTTGACAGAGAGAAAGAGAGCACACAAGGAGAGGGAGTGGCAGAGAGAGGGAGTGGAAGAAAGAGCCTCACTGCTGAGCAAGGAGCCCAATGTAGGACTCCATCCCAGGACCCTGGGATCATGACCTGAGCCAAAAGCAGACACATAACTGACTGAGCCACCCAGGTGCTCCTATATTCAAATTTGTATGTGTAAATATTCATGTGCTATTTTCTAGTAGATGTAATTTAACCTTATATTTTATTAGACACTCAAAGAGATCTTTGTACCAAAAAGGTTAAGAAACTTTTTGTTTGAATTTCTAGTCACCCTTCAAAATAAGTCATTTAGTTCTCTTTCATATTTTTCCACTTGTATTCTGCCCTACAATTTAAGAGATGTGTAATTCTTTTGAGGATAGAGACCATTTCTTTTCCTTGTTAACCAGAGGCTGTGAATTCTTTTATAAAGGGAGAGCATCATGTCTGTAGCCCAAGTACCTGGTACCTAGCAGATATTTTAGAAATGCTTGTGAATGAAGGCCTGAAAGAATGAATGTCATATTCCCTACTAGAGAAAATTTCATTTACCTCTGGTAGCTCTCAGAATATTCTAGATTGGACCTGGAGTCTTCAAAATAATCACTAAGAAGTAGGCTTCTTAATTCCTAAAGTACACCTGACATACGTACATATATCACTGTGTTTTGGCAAATTCATCTGCCAGATTATCCGTTTGGGACATTGTAATGTTAGAACTAACTCCACTCACTTGATTTCCTATAAGTGAAGCATCTTTGATATATTTCTGATCATTATTTGTCTGTCCCTCTCCTATTCTTCAGTGAAAGACCCTAGACATGGAAGTATATAAAGAAGCTCAAAGGGATCTATGGTGATCACCCATCAGGACCACAGCAAGAACATCCTGGAGGCACAACCTAGGAAAAAAATCATTTACTACACAATGGCTGATACGTTCACACTGGATCCATTCTATTCTCATTTACTGGCTTAAAAAATAATAATGAAATGCAATTTTGTTCTATATTCCTAGATACGTGCTCAATGGAAGATCAATTACTAGGCTTGCCCTTAAGCTCCTAGGAGAGTTCTGGGCACCTATTAGTTTCATTTTTAATATGGATGATGACCTGAGTGGAAATTGGCTCCTTAACATTGTCAACATAGCTCTGTGCTAGGTACATCATCCAACATTTTTAAGTGTGCTCTCTCTTCACAGAGAACATTCAAGGCAGTGAACTCAATTTTGTAGCAATTCTTTAACAATGGTGTCTGTATGTTAACAAGAAGAGAGAATGGCTGACTTTTGTTAAAATTTTTCTCTTTACAATAGAAGCCGCTCTATTTGAAGTATCTAATATTAACATTCATTGAGCACCAACAGTGAGCTAGAAACTGTACTGCATATGGACACATTCTCCTTCTCAGTTGCTGTGCTATATTGGTCAACAATAGAATAATTAAATAAATGGCAGACTTGCAAATTGAATTATATAAAAAGGCACAGACCTTGTTAAGCCTAGAAATGGTCTACGGAAAAAGCAAACTGTCTCGCATCAAAACGCACATGTTTGAGCACTGAACCTATGCCTGGGAACCTCCTGAAATTGTTTTCTTTCTTTTCATCTGGTTTTCAGCATCTGGTACTAACTTTGTAGGTAGGGACCAGATTGCTTCTAAGCAATATATGCTTATTGGTGACAAACACATCTTGTCTGTTATTTCAGAATGGTGACATGAACAACCATCACTACTAGTAATAAACTTTGGATTATGCTTTCTTATGTATTTTGTTACACGAACCTCCCAACTCTGATTTGAGCTAGGGTTTGTCACAGATGAGGAATCTGAGGTCCATTAAGAAATAACTCGCTGGGGATCGCACAATGGCAGAGATGGAAATTCAGCTTAAGGTCTTATGATTCCAAATCCTGTCCATTTCCCATAATTTTAAGGATCCTAAGAAAGCACATATTTGTTTTGAGCCCTTGTATGAGCAAGTCACTGATCTTGTTCTTGGGAATGGAAAAGCATAAAACTGGATAATAAATAATGGCTCCAATCAAGAACCTTACAATTTAGTAGGAGTAGTAAGAGAAATAAGACATGACCGTAAATATCCTTGACACAAGGCAGTGTGAAATAAATGACACATGAGCTATTCAAACCAGCAGTCATTTGCAATCAAAAGAAGGTAGCATGTGGCAAAGGCTTCCTAGAGAGGTTGGTGGATAAACTGACCAATATCCAGTAATGCATAGACAAACAGAATGGAAGTATAAAACAAATAAAGTAGAAATCTCATAAGAATGGAAAAATGTTGCCTGCTACTGTGGAAAGATGTAAGAGACACATAAGATATAACCCCTGTGCTCAAGAACCTTACAGTTAAATTAAGTAGCAAAGAACTACAAATTCAAAATAACTGAATAACAATCTAGGGTGTCACACATAGTAATTGAATGGTGAATCGTGTGGCACAGGCCACAGAATACTGATGGTGCTCAGAGAACAAGCTTTGCAGGTCTTAAGTCAAGTTTGTCCACGAAGAGAAAAGGAATGAAGCAAATATTACCAAAGGCAAAGAGAAGAGAGCATAAGAATGAGGACAGAAATGCTTTGGGGATTATTTGTTTTAGTATTTGTCAGTTTCAGTGTACTCAATGCACATACGGCTAGGCATTCATTCAGAAGTCTCAGGGACAGTCATAAAAGAGTGACTGAACAAAAAGTAGCCAAGAAACCATGATGACTGCTAAGCCTAGAAAAAGGAGCCTACACTGAATAAGGAAGCCCTGCAGAAGCGATAGAGCTCTGCCACTAGTCGAATGGCCCTGAGTAACTCTTAATCACTGGTTCTGTTTTATCATCTATCAAATGGAGCAAATAGTGTCTTCCTTGCCTCAATATCAAGTTTGTAGGGAGAATATCATAAGACTTATTGATTTCAATGACCAAGCATCTAAGAAACTTGAAACATTGCCTACACTGCAAACACAATGCCAGATGCTAGATGGAAATGCAGAAATACTAAAATACTGCAACCTATGCCCACACAGTCTAGCCAGGCATTCTGATACATCCCATCGCTAACTCGACCACCACCATGTTTTGAGAATCTACTAGATTCCAGACATCATGCTTTTCACCAGGGATTCTAAATCAAAAGACACCAAGTTAGAAGAATACATAGTTATAAATCTTTATGACTTTGGATTGTCAGTGGTTTCTTAGATATAAAACCTACAGGACTAGAATAACATACGACATAAAAGCATAAGATAAATAGATAAAGTAGACTTCATCAGAGTTAAAAACTTGTTTTTCAAAGTACTCTATCATAAAAATAACAGACAACCAAAAAAATGGAAGGAAGTATTTGGGAGTCATATATCTGATAAGGTCTAATATTCAGATATATAATGAACTATCACAATTCAACAAAATGAAAAATAACGCAATTAAAAATGAGCAAAGGATTTAAATAGACATTTATCCATAGAAGATATACAAATAGTCAACAACATATAAAGATATTCTCAACATTATTAATCATCACAGAAATGGAAGTCAAAATCTCAATGAGATTCATACCACTTCATACCCACCAGAATAAATATAATCAAAAAGATGGACAATAAAAATTATTGGCAAGAACGTGGAGAAATTAGAACCCTTATAGATTGATGGTGGGAATGTGCAATGATCTAGCCATTTTGGAAGACAGTTTGCCAGTTTCTCAAAAAGTTAAACATAGTTATCATATGACCCAGAAGTGCCGTTCCTGAGTATATGCCCAAAAGAAATGAAAACACATATTTACACGAAAACATGTACTCAAATGTTCTTATTAGCATTATTCATAATAGCCAAAAAGTGGGGGGAGAAAAGTTTCACCAACTGACAAATAGGTAAACAAAATTTGGAATATTATTTAGCCATTAAAAGGAATGAAGTACTAAAAAAAAAAGGAATGAAGTACTTATACATGTTACAGTATGGAAGAACCTTGAAAATATTATGCTAAGTGCAAGAAGTCTGTCACAAAGGGCCACATTTTATATCATTCTGTTTAAGTGAAATATCCAGAATAGGCAAATCTATTGAATCAAATCATGAAATAGACAGAGAAACATCAGTCAAATCATGAAATAGACACAGAATGTATATTAGCGGAGGCCCTGGGTGGCTCAGTTGGTTAAGCAACTGCCTTCGGCTCAGGTCATGATCCCAGGGTCCTGGGATTGAGACACACATCGGGCTCCCTGCTCAGCTTGGAGCCTGCTTCTGCCCCTCCCCTACCCCCTGCTCACTCTCTCTCTCTCTCCCTCTCTTAAATAAATAAATAAAATCTTAAAAAAAAAAAAAGAATGTAGATTAGCAGTTACCAGGGCCTGGAAGGAGGGAAAATGCAGAAGGATTATTAATGGGCATGAGTTTCTTTTGGTGCGGGGGGAGGGGGGGCGGGGAATGGTAAAAATGTTATGGAATTATATAGCAATGAGAGTATAAGTTTGTGAATATATTAAAAGCCACAGAAGTATATACTTTCAAAGAATGAATTTAATGTATATGAATTTTATTGCAACTTTTTAAAAAGACAGGATTCTTTCTAATTGCGGAGTTTATAACACAGTGGGAAGGAGAAAGAAACAACTAATTACAATGCAAAACAAACATATTCGTTGTTCGATAGAAAAAGCTTCAGTCGGTTGTGTCATACATATAGAGAGATATAAAACAATAGTTAATATTTATTGAGCACTTGTTATATGCTAGATACTGTTCTAAGCATTTCACGTTACCAACTCATTTAATCCTCATGGCAAACCTTGAGTTAGGTATTTCTTCATTATTGAGATAAGGAAACCAAGGTACAGAGTTGTCAAGAAACTTGCCTCAGATTATACTACATATAAATATTGCTAGAGCTAGGCTTTGATCCCGAGAAGGCAGGCCGTAACATCCATATTCTTAACCATGAGGCAATACCACTTTCTTAGAAAATATAAGGCACTATATGCGAGAAAAAATATTATTTTTTAAAGATTTTATTTATTTATTTGAGAGTGAGAGAGAGAGTATGAGTAGAGGGGAGGGGCAAAGGCAGAGAGAGAAGCAGACCCCTGCTGAGCAGGGAGCCCAATGCAAGGCTGGATCCCAGGACCCCAAGATTATGACCTGAACCGAAGGCATACGCTTAACTGACTGAGCCACCGAGGTGCCCTAAGAAAAATGTTATTAACAAGTCTCAGTTCATGGCATCATTGAATCTTGAAGTTAAAGTCTATCTAGTGCCTCCTCCTAGTTCATGCCTAAAATCCCTATACAACACTCTGTCCAGATGATCTTTGTACCCAGCCTATACTGTATATTTCTTGAAAGAGGGAATTCAGTATTGACCCAAACAATTTATTCCATCTTTGAATGGCATTGGCTATTTTGAAAGCTCTTCCTTACATTAAGGTTGTATGCTTCTTAGAAAAAGAAACTCTCCATTGCTCAGGTTGCCTCGAAGCAGAGCCTGAAATGGGCATTTAGGTGTATGTAATTTATTGACAGAGTGCTTTTAAGGATGAACCTGGGAGGGAGGGAAGAGAATGGGATATGAAGTGGAAAGTAGTCACAGAGCAATACATTCTTAGCCGTATTCATAGGGATAAGGCTTTCTAGAGCATAAACCACATCACAGAGTTGCCTGCCTTGAAGCACCAATCTGTCATGTGCCACGGTGCTGGGGAGGGTTGAGTAACACCGAGCAAGGCAGCAGGAAAAGGGGATGGGACAGCTGCAAGCTATAAGCAGGTAACACGTCAGCTGGGGGTGGGGGGCGGTGCACAGTCTAGTGAAAGGGGATATGTGTGGGGCACCTCGGTATCTCCTACGCCTCCACAGGCCTAGCAAAGTGGTTGAACACAGTGGTTGGGACACAGGGTAGAGCCAGTTTTAAAAGCCCCTTAAGCCAAATCATTTGTTATCTCTAAGCCGAGTTCATTATCCAGAAAATGAGCATAATAATACCAGCTTCATAGGAGAGTAATGAGAATCAAGAGACAGGAGAAACAAAATGTCTTCAGCACTATGCTTAGACATAGTTACAGCTCAAGCAGTTATTACCTTAGCAAGTATATATTAAACACTTGTCGACAGGAAATTTTGCCCATTTCCTTCCAAAGTGAAGTAAAAGAAGTTGAATTACTTGTTTTAACCCATCAGCAATTTCAAACCTTATCATTTCCAGTCCCTATAATATAACATCTTAGTATTTTCTCACCATAGTTTGAATTCACACAGTGAACATTTGAAGTTTGTCCTATAATCCTCTTGCTATTCACTGAAGCCATCACCTCCAGAGGAACAGTCCTTCTCTCAGCTTTGCCTTTTTGTCCTGAATTAAGTTTTCATTCTGGACTATCAGAAATCCATCAGTGTCTGAATTTTTCCACTGTGGTGTGAATATCAATGTTGGACTGAATCTGTCTCCTACTGTAATGATTTCAAATGTATTCCAGGTCCAAGGGTTATCCCTGTTAAAGGCATGTTTATAAGAATCTGGTATTTTGCCAGGAAAAGCCCTTTTGAACCAGCTGCCAAAACACATGACAGCCAGCATCCGACAGGAAGCCAGCGATGGAGCTGCTGTCCGCCAGATTGGCAGCTCTATCAATGACAGTGGAACTGGACAGACTGAAGCTTGACCCAGGCTGGGAGAAACGCTGGTGCCATATCACAACCAATACAGAACACTGTGGAGAAGGCCTTCTCGATCGCTAAGGGTGGAAAGGCCCAGCCAACAAGGAATACGCTGCACTGAGCACAGCAATGGGAGTATATGGCTCAGCCCTAAAGCTGCAGTCAGTAACTCTACAGAGATGAGGTCTAGCAAGAAAGTCTTTCTGCCAAAACATATCCTGGCATGCCAAGGCATGTTAAGGTGGTCAACTGACTTGCCATTTTACTATCCTCCCATCCCTAGCATCTTTCCGGTATTGCATACATTCTTCACTAGTGTTCTTTCCTATGGAGGCTAGTCATATTCTTTTGTTCATGTATTAGTTCATTCATTTATTAATTCAATGAATATTCATTGAGTGCTTTGCAGGTACTAGAGATACCAGGTTGAAGATGGATATAGGATAAAAGCGACCAAAGGTAAGTGATTGAGTTTAACCCCTTACACTACAAACTCTGCCCCACCTCTGTAATAGATGACTATTTAAAAGAGAAAATCTGGAGTAAAGCCCCTTACTTCAAATACTAAATCAACAATGGTGAAAATGAATAAGGAGAAAATCTGGGGCCTTCCCAGTCCTTCTCAAATCACACTATGTAAGCAGCTGGGTATTCAACCTAGAGAAAGGCTAGGCCTGTCTCTGCTTGCACAACATAGAAAGCAGCTTGAAATCCCAGTGCCTTGAATAAACCCTTGGCAGTGCCCATCTACATCCAAGCTATCCTGCGGAGTCAGCATCCTGTGACACCATTTCCCACTTTGTGCAATGGGGATGCTGTCCCATGCAAGGCTGGCAGGCACCTGGGCAAAAGGAAATACTGCTATTTGCATATCTAATGGATTCGTTCAAACCGTGTTTTTCTTGTATGTTTGAAATACCCAGCCAATAATAATGAGATGGGATGTGACAAGTAAAACTTTCCAATTTAGCAAGATTCATTTTGCAAAATCGTCACAGAGCATCTGAATCACTGCCTAGCAGAGGAGAACATCTGGCAAACAAGCGGTGATGTATTATAATGTTTTTAGCACCATATGGCAATATGTCTTCAAAGTCACCTACAGGTTGAAATGAAAACCTATTTTATAACTACCTCAGGAAAATGAGGGGGCAAGGAATCAAGGGGTGCACTGGAATAATACTACATGGGCATCAAAAGCATGTGCTGCTAAATATTAAAGTAAATGTTGACAGAGCAACACGTTATTAAGAAGCTAAAATAAGAAGTTGTCTAAAGCCTTTAACCGCTGTAAAGTGCAATAAACCAAAGACTCAGCTGTTGAACCACCAGATAGTATTATGCAGGCCCAATTAAAAATGATTAATAGTTTGTGGTCAGCCTTAATTAGGATTCTTGCCCTTTGATATGAGAAATGAAATTGCGATGTCAGTGTCAAATATGAGCTTAAGTGTTCGGTGAGTTAAATTTTTTCTTATTTCTGTTAGAGAAGTAGACATAGCAACTCCAACATTTTATTTCCTTCTGATAAAGGACAGTCTTGCCCACCCTCTGGGGTGGAGAGAACAGCGTGAATTTTTGGAAGAATCTGTCTGTTCCAGCTTCTCTCCTAACCCATGCCATCGCATGCTACTCTCCTCCTAAGCATAGTTGTGTTCCTCCTCGTCTCAGTATAATCAGCAGTACCCTACATCACACCAGTTTGGCGGGTGGGAGAGAAGGTGCAGGGGGGAAAGAAGCACAAAACAATAAATAAATAATAGTTCATGGCCTTCTCCCCTGGCTTCCTCAAATTCCTCCTTAGAGTTGTCAAAGTCTTCAAATAGGTATTTACACATCACCTCTCAAATTCTACCCTCAGCAATACACTGCCTTCCACCATTTTCCTCCCTTTCTCTTCTGGATCCTTGAAGTGATGCTGCTGTAAGAGCCACCTAAGGCCATGCATGACATTTTCCTTGTTCCAAATGCAGCATGTGAGATCAGTGGCTCTGGCCATTGGGGGACATGTCCAGTGGGTTCCAATGGACTTCATCTTTAAGTGTCCCATCAGTCTGTTCTGTGACCTATGACCCTGTGCCGCCCTGTGCTCCCCTTACCTCATGAATTCACTCTTTCAATTTTTACCCATTGTATTATTGTCACATCTTTCCCTAGGTCCCAGGGATGATTCTGTGGAGCTGTAATACCAGAAAACACAACTGACCAATATCTCTGTCCCACTGCCCTTAAGTCAAGCACAAAAATAATTATAATAATAATATTCATAATTTATTAAACTTGTGATAGTTTCCAGGCACTCTATTAAGCACTCTACATACATTACATCAATCATTATCTCAATCACTTAGAGACGTTGCATAGCTTATCAGGGCTAAGAAGTCAAGGTTCAATTCTAGGTCTGTCTTCGGTTTGTACTCATACCCACTAACCCATAGTGGCTTTCATTCCTCAAGTCTCTCTTCCTTTAGAACATGTTTTTTTCCAGATAAATCTTTAGGCACTCATGGAAATATACTTCTGGAATCAGAAGAAAATGCATGAGTGAATTCTGGGTGAGGAACACAGCTTAATTTCTCAAGCTGGGACCCTCACTACAATGGGAATGATGATTTTTACATGTGTGTTTCTTCATACGTTACTTACCTCATTTGCTCCTCACACCAACTCTCAGTTCTGTGAAGAATAAAATAATTATTTAGAGCACCCTGAGGGGTGAATATCATGTCAACGTGTTGAAGTAGAACCTAAGTCCAGGTCTTCTGAGTCCCAGTGCTTTGCTCTTTTCAAGTTCTACATTGCCTCTCCTTTGCCAGTTGGCAGGCAAGTTCATCCAAAACTAGGTTCCCAGACTTTATTCCCACCAGTTTCCTATATGTATCTTCCGCTACAGCCAGAGTAGACCCTGCTATTCCTTTCACTCCTTACCTTTCACCTCCAAACCTATGCTCCTGCTTCTTCCTTGTTCCTAGAATGTTCCCTGCTTCACTACAGATCCCTAGTGCCACTTGGCATGAATGAAGTCTCTCATCAACTCTCTATTGCATGAAGTTCTCCTCTTCTAATTTTTAGGATGTTGTGTGTACCTCTCAGATGATAATTCTAATTTTAGGGTTATCGTGGTTATTTCAATACTTGTTTTATCATTCCCACCATTTTAAATTGTAAATTTCCTTAAGGAAAGCACTCAGCCTTATGTTCTATACCCCCTTGCTGTTCCTAAGAGAGGGTTCCATTCCTAGAAAGAGGACTTAATAGCCATTTGTTGGATTAAAATAACTTTAATTTGTGCTCCTTATTAACAGATTATATATATGATCAACTACTATACAAACTACTTCCAATTGAGAGTCTCTATGTTTTCCCCCAAAACAAGGGCACTTTCAAGTTTTTCCAAGCTTTTAATTTAATCTTCCCTTAATGGAGTTTGCCTCTCAGTTGGTTCAATATATACTCTAGAAGTCTGTTCCCTTATATATTTATAGCCTTGAAAAACTTTCTTTTCCCTACCTTAAAAAATCTCCTGGATTATTTATTGGGGCTGATTCACATCTAGTACATTTATATTATTTTCTTATCAAGAGAAAATATCCTATTACACTTCAACCAAAATATCTCTGTTTTCTTCAAGCTCCAAGTGATTTATGATGTATAATATATATTTGGGAAAATTAAAGTTTTCCTATAGATCTACCAAATATACTGGGCATGACTATTTCATAAGTCTTGCATATCAGAAATTTTCCTACCTAGTTTTGGCCTTCTGTGTTGTGTTCAGTAGCAGCAGACTATGGTTCACAGCCAGGGTGCCTAAATTAGCCAAATGGCTGACACTTGCCCCTGTAGCAATATTTTACCACCAATACACAGATCCACTGGTTATTCTGTTGAGAGCTTTTGGTTTGCCAATACATAGAAAGAATTTAGAGAAAGACTGTGGGGAAAAAAGCACAGACTTTCAAAATCGTATGGCCAGAGTTTTTGTTTTTCCTTTTAATACTTGTTCCTTTTCTTTACAAGTTAACGCATGAGCAGGGTAAGTTATTTACACCAAAGGTATACAAAGAAATGTGTCCTCCCCCCACTTACCTCCCAGTCCCACACTCCAAAGACAACCATTGTTGGTGTTGTTGGTACATTCTACACTGGGGATTTTGAAGAGAAAGTGGAGGAATTACAATCAAACTCAACAACAATCAGTAGTTACATGTTGAGCAAACTTTAGGCTCCAGGCACAATACTAGTGCTGCTAACGGGCCCCACCCTGCGTCACAAGGTTTATAGCTCTGACAGGACAATAAGCAAGTCCTCAGCACACAGTGTAATCAGTGCTATAATTGTAGAAATGCCAGGTGCTAGGGGAAATCACAGGATTCCCAGATGTGGTAAAAACCTTTATGAGGGCTCCAGTAGGGAGAATTTTGTCAGGCACAGAGAAAGGAAATAGTGATCTCTGAGAATAACCTGTGTGAAGCTAGGAGGCATGAGAATGCACAGCAAGCCTGACAAACAGAAAAATGGTCAGTTTGGTTACAACTTATGTTTGAAGTAAGATGGACAGAAAAAGAGCCTAGAAGGAGAGAAATAAGCCAGTGGCCATTGACCAAATGTCCTTGCTATTGTATCATAGAAAGAATACTGCACATAAAATAATAAGAACACATAATTTTAGGGGTGCCTGGGTGGCTCAGTCATTGGGCGTCTGCCTTTGGCTCAGGTCATGATCCCAGGATCCTGGGATCTAGCCCTGCTTCAGGCTCCCTGCTCGGCAGGAGGCCTGCTTCTCCCTCTCCCACTCCCCCTGCTTGTGTTCCCTCTCTCGCTGTCTCTCTCTGTCAAATAAATAAATAAAATCTTTAAAAAAAAAAAAAGAAAAACCTAATTTTAAATACTGGCTAATTACCTGAGCACCGCAGTTGCCTCATATATAAAGGAAGAGAAATAAAAGCCATTTCATAGGTTGATTGAGAATTAAAGTCAATTATATAATTCAAGCAAGGGTGCCTAGCATGGTGCCAGGTAAATACTAATAAAACCCAACAAATGTGAAAAAGAAAAAGAATAAAAAAGTTATTCTAAGCCATTGAAATTTCTTCTGGCACATCATCTGGCCAAGCCTCAAATGCAAAGTTCTGAACTGTCAGGGCACTGATCAAGAAGGAGAACGGCCCTCTGCATCCCACACTATGGGAAATCCCAGAGACCCTGTTCTCCTACCAGCAGCCTGGTTTCACCTTAAAGACTGGGCCACTTTGAAGAATTTTTAAAGTGTATTATAAAATGACACACCGCCTCTTAAGATCTGAAATTACTTACGGTATTACTAATTGAACAAATGAACACATGCTCATGGGGTGGGAAAAAAGTATCATCTGGAAGCATATTAAGATCTTAGGCATATATAGATCTGCTTTTCATGCTAGAGTTATAAAACTGGAAAAGGAGTTACTTTTTTAAGACTGTTTAAATCCTTGCTTACTTTTGTATCCACAGGTAAACAGGAGTCTTAGCAGAAAGGTTATTTTAAAATGGATTACCCTCAGAATGACAGAGCACTCACATTCTTTAAATGGTGGTACTCAGTTTGGCATCTTTACTGAGAATTTCTATGCAGCAATTGATATGGTATAGAAGACTGAAGCATCATGTAGTTGTGTATTTTTACTCCCTAATTACTGCTTAATTTGCACTTCAGTGCTTGCAAAATTAGTGTGAGAAACGAAAGTTGAATAACAGTTAGAGGGTAAGAGACACAATAGTGTGATTCTGATACCCAGCACAGAATTTCGATAGTAAGGGCAAATTAGCTATGACAGTTTGGGCATCTGACCCACTTTTGGCCTATAGCTAGAGCACTTGAAATGCCAGGAGCTATAGTTTTGAAAGACTTGGAGAGATCAGACCTGACACTGAAATGTAAGAACCTATCATCAAGTCCACAGGTTTCCACTGGTAGAATTCTACATAACAGCTTTAAAGAATTTTGTAGTCATTATCTAGGCACACCAAAGAAAATGCAGACTTCTATCTAATGTGGTATATCATCTCTAGCATGTTAACAGTCACTTGGTAATTAATCTTGGCCATGCTGCATATGATGATCCATCCATTCTTTCATTCATTCAATTTATAAACATTTCTTGGAAATGTACTAAAAATCAGGCAAAATACTAGCCCTGGAGAGTCAAAGAAAAGTAACACATGGTCCCTGACTCCAAGGAACTCATGGTGTAGTGTACCAAGTACTACAGAAAATAATAATCATCACAGAAATAATTGTGTTAGAGCAGCGGAGGGTTAAAAATTGATCTGCTTTAGGTGTCAAATGCTCCAGATATGCTGTTGGTAGAGATATAAAAATAAATAATTACAAATGCAAATCTATGATAAATGTGTGGTTAGTATAATTTTGACTCCTTTAATTAGAAAATTAAGGCCATTTCCCACCCACATGGACCAACAGAAAAGAAACAGCTGATCGAAGTGAATTAAGTAGTTAGTGGCTGTTCAACAGAGTCAATCTAAATTAGTTAAGGAAAAACTTGATTTATTCTTTGTGAGACAGGGTTTGGTGTTTAGGATTTACTATTCAGCTATACAGAATTGCTTCAACTGCAACTCTTTTGACCTCCATAACCCATGGTTGAGTCCTCTACACATATGGCCACTACTGAGGGAGGATGCTGCTGATTTTCAAAAGCTGAGATGAAAGGGGATGAAGAGCACCTGTCCTGGATAAACACAGAGTTCTTAAAAAAAAAAAAAAAAAAAAGCCAGTAGGATGTAATGAATGTCACTGCCAATTACCCAGGCCACTAACCTGTGTCCTTTCTTTGAAATTATAAACAGGTCTCTGACCACCAGTCAAAAATTCATAGTCTGGTGAAATCCTAAATTATACTCTGAAGAGCAGCACATTTTCCTTTAGATTAGCAAGAAAAAAAAAGGTCATATTTTTTTCTGATTTATTTTTGCTAATTTTGTTGGCATAATTTGGATTCCAAAAATTCCTTTGAAGTTCTTTTAGAGTCTCCTAAAGCTCTTTTTCCCACTTTGAATCAAAATACATCTTTTCCCAAGATGGAAGGAAATTCCTACTTCAAAAAGAAGGTTTGAAGATTCAAATCTGGCCTTCCTTCTCAGGGAAAGTCCTGGTTAGAGGGATATATACATGAGATACATTAATAACACACAACTCCTGAGTAATCCAGAGATTTGAAGTTGCAAAAAAATGATTTTATTAACCCTTTGTTACATCATTCTTTCACGCTTAATCTCCCGGGGTGATGCTTAGAGTTTCCTAAGTGCTCATTTGATGTATCTACAGACGTGTAGTTAGTGACACAGACAAAAAAAAAGGACTGCAGCACAAGATATCCCTCCCATGCAGAAACTACAGTATAATTGGAAAACTGAAATATATAGATACAATATGTAAAAATTAAAGACATTAGGGGCATATAGCCTTTTAACAGGCAGCCATCTTACAGACTGTACAGACCCCTCATTTTAAAAATAAGAAAACATAAACCAAGAGGGGAGAAAAGTCAATACTTTGCCCAGGGCTACACATTTAGTTCACAGCAGAGCTAAAACTGGAATAAGGTCTTCTGACTCCTTTCCCAGGACACTCTACCCTACATGGCACCATATACTTAAAGAATAGTGATGGTTTAGGGTGATATATTTCAAAGCAACTTCTAAATTAACATGCAACGCTAAAACCACACACTAGGAATAAAGAAATCCAAAAAGAAGATCATTAAATGATGGCAATAACGAAGCAAGATTATATAAAGAGATTGTCTTTGTGGTTAATCTTAAGGGAACTATAAGGTGCATATAAAGGGAGGGAAAAGAGTATTCTAGATTGGAACAATTCAATGTCTTTCAGCAAACATTTTACTGAGTGCTTCTTATATGCCAGGTAATAGGCTTGTGAGCTGGAAATACATGGTTATTTAAGACAAGATCTTTACCTGAAAATAATCTAGCAAGTAAACATGCAGTAGATCAAAATTCTGTTGAGTTAAAGTGGGATACAAGACTACTCAGGCTATTCTGGAACCACAAAGCAGGAATAAATAAACCAGATAGACAATGAGAGAAGATGGCCTAGAAGTGGTAACTTTTGAACTAAGTTTTGAAGAACAAGTGGTCTTCAGCTGGACAAAGATGGTAAGAAGGGAATTCCTAGAAGAGGGGATACAAAGTATGAAGGCACAGAGGCATGAAAAAGCCACACATCATTGGGAACCTCTGTGCCCTGCAGCCAAGTGTCTGTGTGGGGAGACGGCAGGGAGTGAGGCTGGAAGGAGACTACAAATGTGGTGATGCATAAGGGTGGCAAGAATGAGCTCCAGGAGCAAATGGCCATTCGTTTGCAAATCTTTACCTATAAAATTTTCTTTTTCCTCAGATTCTTAGATCAGTTCAAGACCTAAAAAGGCTTCTACCCAGTGGGGAGAGTGTAAGGTGGGAGGCAGAACATGAGGAGATGTGTGTGTTACCGGGTGACATTTGAACTCAATTCTGAAAAGCATGAGTCACTGAAGCATCTGAAGCAGGAAAATGGCATGATCAGATTTGTGTTTGAGAAATTACAGTTTGGCAGAAGAGTAGAAGATATATTGGCAGGGAAACAGACTCGAATCAGGGGCTCTAATCAGTAAACTGCAACAATAATCCAAGTTATCAGAGATTGGGATGGAAAGTAAAGCACAGCAATGCTACCGAGAGTCAGGAGACAGATGGTACAGGATTTGATGGATAAGGAAGTGTGGGATATGAGGGAAAGGAGGAGGAAGAGGGAAAAGAAATCATCTTGTCTAACTCCCAGTGGGAGAATGGTGTTGTCGTCAACTAAAATGAGAAGAGCTTATCAGCAGACGGATAGTGTTAATGCCCCGGAAGTATCTGGGATCTTCCAAGGACTATTTTGAGTGAGAAGAGAGCTGGGGTGGGGGGGGGGAGGCGGCGATGCCCTTCTGGAATATGCTGTAAGAGACAAAGTGACACTGTGAGGGAAGGTAAAAAAAAGAATTGGGAGGAAACCAGAAACAAAATACACAAAAACCTAAAGGTAGGGAGGAGCAAACTGTGATGTGGAAAGAAAGATTGTGAGAATAGCTTAGTTGGAGCAGAGTTCAGGTAAGGGATTTGTAACAGTACCTCATAAAATGGAGGTCAGTTGAGAAACGGACTTGGAAGCCTGGGGGAGGAGCTTGTGTTTGATACAGAAAGCACTGTGGTGCTAGTGAGTCCATCAATTTTATTAGCAGCTATGATAATAATGTCTTTCTCTTATGCTTTATAGCATTTTGAAGTTCTTTCACATTCATTAATGTTCTCATTTGGTACTCATCATCTCTTTGACAGAGATAGGGCAGGACTAATTATCCCTACTTTACAGATAAGGAAACCAACTTCCAGAAAAGGCTGAGTGATTAGCCCTCCCTTACATAGCAATTAAAGGCAGAACTAGGACTGGAATCCTGATTTCTTATTCCTCCATCAAGAACTCTTTCTAATTTACAATCCTGCCCAACCTCGCGCCTCTGAAGCTCAGCAGAATGCATGGGACAGTCCCAAGGAGAGGCACCTCCTCCCTGCCATTCTCCTGACTCTTCCATGGTGGTAGGAACTATGAAGCCATAACCCCAACTTGGCGTCTTGCGAGTAATCTAACAGAACCTCCACCCTGAGTCTATACTCCCTTCCAGCTGCTCTGGATCCCCTCCAGAAGGGCTGAGTTAGCAGCCACTGCGCTGGTTTTCACATCCTGCCTTATAAATGGCAAACAGCTGCTAAACTAGATGTGTGGTGAGCAGGTCTGTTTTAGAGATCACTTCAGGCCGACTCACAATTCTGCCTAGTCCAATTAACAAGGTGAAAACAAAGCTTAATTCTTCAACACAATCCTGCATGGGCCAGTTAGTATAGCTCTGCCCTGTGGCCACACTCTCAAAGCCAACCCCTATTTGCTCAAATGCACACCCTTGCTTAGAAAGGTTGATAGGTGAGGGACTGAGCGAAGGTTGTTACACACATGGAAATCCATTCCCACTACTATAAAAGAAAAGTGTGTAACTTTTTTAAAGTGTCAAAACTTTTGGAAGCAATCCAGAACTCTCTACTGTCAAGTATTTGAATCTGGAGCTAAAAACTCTGAACTGTGCCTTTTCTATGTTTGAAACCACAACGAAGTAATTCAAAATCTGGACAAGAACTCGTCAACGTTCCGGTTTCTGCTGTGTGTGATTCAGGGGCTAATAAATCCAGAGAACCAAATCGATTACATTCCTGAATCTCCAATTAAACCTTTTAATGGCTTAAAACTACATGCACCAAGTCCAACTCAATTTCAGAAAATAAGCAATAAAATACAACCAAAGTTTTAGATGCAAAGTAAATGAAAAATATATAAAAATACTAGCTGGAAATGCAAGCAATCATACTCTATGTCCTGCCTAACTAGAATTAGCCAGATGGGGAAAAGGTAGAATGTGGAGACAAGGCCCACTGAACAGGATGAATGCAGACCCAGGAACAAGCAGGGGGGTGAAATTCAGAGCAACAAATAAGGCCTACTTGTAAGAACATGCAGGGGAAGATCTTATAGGAAAGAGAGGCTCATTCATGCAGGTGCCATTAGAACAGGGTAGCTGACTTAATCTTTCTCAAAAGTGAGGGTGTCTGCTACCTATACCCTTGGTCCCACTAGGTTCCTGATTCAAACGTAACTGGAAAAGCAGCATTTTAGCAGTATCAACCCTCCAACCAGGGATGTCAGAAATTAATCTTGCAGTCACAGATTCACTGCTGTAAATCAGTTTGCCTGAAGGTAAAACCTGAGCACAAAATTGCTAACTAATGCTCACAGCATTCACCAATTACTGCTGAATTGGTCCAGTCTATATAACTGGGCTTCCAATTCAATTTCCTGTTTCTGATTCCAGCTTCTGTAGAGTAGAAGTATGCAAACTATGGCCCTGGCCCAAATCCTATTCTTAACCTACTTTGATAAATAAAGTTTTATAGGAACCCAGTCACATCCATTTGTTTAGGGGATGCTTTTGTGCTACGATGAGAGTTAAGTAATTGTGTTAAAGACCATATAACCTGCAAAATTTAAAATATTTATTACCTGGCACTTTGCAGAAAATTTGCTGGCCCCTGTCATAGTGACTAAAATTGTCCTAAATTTGAGAACACAGAGCAAATGCCTCAACACACTAGGGATTGCTCTTATATACTCCCCCCAGGAAATGGCTCCATTTCCTAACCCTCCAGCCTCTCTCTAGGTGACAGCACCAAATGGATAGATTGCTGGAGTCAGGTCCTCGATTTAACCCTTTTAGAGAGCAAGCCCAGCTCAAATTAAGCTAGAATATACCACAAGGCACAAACTGAGCACTTCCATATCCACAGTACACCCAAGAAAACTCCCCTATGCTCCAGGAAGCTGACCACATCACTGAACTCCTAGTCTTTCATGTGTTAGTTAAGTTTAATCCATGAGGAGCACCTATAGGAGGAGATCAAAGCAAGGGATGAATATGAGACAAGGATATATATTCTCCTGCCCTTACCAGAAGCCTGGCAGTCAGCTATGTCCCTGAACCATACTGTTTGGTTAAACAGTCCTCTCTACAGAGCTGTCTCCGGATTCTGCCAATCATTCCCTCCCCATACCCCTGCAAGCCTGGAGATAGTAATGGCCTCCACTATTACCAGCTTTGTGAACTGTTTTATCCCTTGTCATTTCCCCACACTGCCCATATCTTTATTAGCAGTCTCTTTATCAAACTCTTCTCATTAAATTTTAGGTATTTTTGCCTTAGGATGTTATTTTAGGGTGCTAATTTAGGGTGCCATTTATTTCCTCTTAGGATCCTAACTGGTATCGTCATTGGGATCAGGATCCCATGAAACATACCAAAAATATGGTATTTGAGGATTGGGTTGCTTCTATAACTGTGGAGAACATCTACAATCTCCAGTTGGGGCAACTGGGACTTGAATAATACACAACATTGGCGGCAAGAAAATTAGTCATATTATCTCCAGTGGTGATATGGGATGAAATGCAAATAGAGGGCAAGGCTTTGGGATATCAACAGGCCTCTAATCTAGTTGCTATGTGGATCATAGAAATTATGGAGTCACCTGTCTTCTGCTTATGGCCCTAGACAGCCAAAGGAATACATAGAGAAAGAAAGAAATCGAAAGTTAAGTTAAGGAATTGTGTTAAGTAATTGTGTTAACAAAAACACAGCGAGGAAGATCACAAACAAAAACAAAACACAGTGAGGAAGATCACAAAGCTTATGGTAGCACAGAAGGATTCCTTCTCCTCTTATATGTGGACATAGAGCAGCTATGACCGATAATCCAGGGCCTAACTGTAGGACGTGCAAAATAGCATTCCAATTGAGAGCTGAATTCCACCAGATCTCTTATATACTGGTTGGGGAAAAGTAGGATTCTGAGACTGAAAACTCTGAACTCCTAAATCTGTTTGAATCATTTTTATTGGCACAAGTGATTCCTCCCCCAACACACACTTGAAGGAACGTGATTCCCCTGCAAAAACTGTTCAATCATGAAAGCTGGGACAGTGGCTCACCAAATGATGCTAATTTTTGTGAAGGCTCCTCCACACAGCATCCATTATTACTTCCAGGTCTATATTTAAGACCTAAGTTCCAATAGAATCCACACTGAGAAATAAATGGCCATCTATGGGATAAGATAGCCCATAAACAGAAAGATTTTTCTAGAACCACACCATTCTGTATCACCATAAGCCTGGAGTTTGTGTTATGGTAGTAGATTCTAAGTTCATTAAGTGACAGACAAATTAAAGTCATGAGTAGCCCCAATTCACTGAGAGGTGTTCATTCATTTGAGCCCTAACATTGGCTCAAAGGTATAGGATTAGCATTAATTAACTGCTAGGTGGTCTACAGTTAATGAGATCAAAATGCCAGAACTTTCCAGGGGCACCTGGATGGCTCAGTTGGTCAAGCATCCAACTCTTGATTTCAGCTCAGATCATGATCTCAAGTCCTGAAATCGAGTGCCACATAGGGTTCCCCACTGAGCACAGAGTCTGTTTGGGATTCTCTGCCTCTTCCCCTCAAATCATGCCCAGGCATGCTCTCTCCCTGAAAAAAAAAAAAAAAAAAAAAGCCAGAACTTTCCTCATATATTATAGAAGAAGATGACTGTATTAATCATGTTTTCTTATTTTTTTAAATTTTTTAAATTTGATTATGTTATTTTAGTCACCATAGAATACATCATTAGTTTTTGATGTAGTGTTCCATTATTCATTATTTACGTATAACACCCAGTGCTCCATGCAGTACGTGCCCTCCTTAATACCCATCACCGGGTTAACCAGACCCCCTCTCCCCTCCCCTCTAGAACTCTGTTTGTTTCTCAGAGTCCATGGTCTCTCATGGTTCATCTCTCCCTCCAATTTCCCCCCCTTCATTTTTCCCTTCCTTCTCCTAATGTCCTCCATGCTATTCCTTATGTTCCACAAATAAGTGAAACCATATGATAATTGACTTTCTCTGCTTGACTTATTTCACTTAGCATAATCTCCTCCAGTCCCATCCATGTTGATGTAAATTTGGGTATTTATCCTTTCTGATGGCTGATTAATATTCCGTTGTCTATATGGACCACGTCTTCTTTATCTATTCATCTGTTGAAGGGCATCTCGGCTCTTTTCACAGTTTGGCTATTGTGGACATTGCTGCTATGAACATTGGGGTGCATATGGCCCTTCTTTTCACTACATCTGTGTCTTTGGGGTAAATACCCGAGAGTGCAATTGCTGGGTCATAGGGTAGCTCTATTTTCAAATTTTTGAGGAACCTCCACACTGTTTTCCAAAGTGGCTGTACCAACTTGCATTCCCACCAACAGTGTAAGAGGGTTCCCCTTTCTCCACAACCTCTCCAACATTTGTTGTTTCTTTCCCTGTCCATTTTTGCATATATTTCATGCGTTGATGTCTAAGAGCCTTGCAGACCTGAGGAGGAACTGCCCCTCAGAAGGTTAGGCAGTACCTAGATATAGCAAATAAGTTACCTTCAAGCATACCTTTGATATGCAAGCCAACTAATACAGAGGACCAACACCCAACTACGTTCTTTATCAAACTCACACAGCAAATCAATATTCCCTGGCCCTAAGTCATCTGAGAGCTAGGTGCCTGACAACTAGGAACCACCGGGAGAGCACAGAGCCTACAGAAAATATTCAAATTATCCAAGCCTACGCGTACTTAGCATACCTACCTATCTTGCCCATTTCTTCCCTTAAAAATGCAGTGGAGGAAGGGGGGTGGAGCAAGATGGCGGAGGAGTAGGAGACCTGGATTTCGTCTGGTCTCAGGAATTCAGCTGAATAGGGATCAAACCATTCTGAACACCTACGAACTCAACAGGAGATCGAAGATAAGAATAGTAACAATACTCTGAACAGAAAAGCGACCACTTACTGGAAGGTAGGGCGTGCGGAGAAGTGAATCCGAGGCGATATTCGGGAGGATAGACGGCGGGGGAGGGGGCCTCCGTCGGCCGCTTCTGGCAAGTGATAGAGCCGCGGAGCACAAAATCAGAACTTCTAGAAGTCAGCTCCGCTGAGGGACATCACTCCAGTGGCTAAGCGGGGGGTGGAACCCTCGCGGGACAGTGTGGTCTCAGGACGCTCGGGGTCACAGAAAGACCGGGGGTGCCTGAGTGCGGCAGAGCTCCCACATATCGGAGCGGGGAAGCCGGCTGCAGAGACGGAGCCAAGGCGTGGGCTCTCAGCTCGGGGTTGCCATAAACTGCGATCAATGACACAGTCGGGCCACTGCTTCTCCAGCAGGGACCCAACAAGCGGCAGATCTGGGGAGACTCCCCTTCCTCCCCTGGGAGGAGCGGCGCGGAAGCGCACCGCAGGGATCTGCTGGGTTTGGAGACTCCACACGGGGTCGGGTGCCAGACATAGAAACGCTCGATCACAGGCCGGGTGAGCACGGAGTGCAGCTGGAGACCGGGGAGACGGGAGTGACTGCTTTTCTCTGGGGGCACACTGAGGAGTGGGGCCCCGAGTTCTCAGCTCCTCTGGGCGGAGATTGGGAGGTCACCATTTTCACCCTGGTCCTCCAAAGCTGTACCAAGAGCTTGCAGGGAACAAAAGCTCCTGAGAGCAAACCGAAGCAGCTTCCTTAGCCCGGACTCACAAGGGCAGAGCAATTCTGCCTCCGGCAAAGACATTTCGGAACCACGGCAACAGGCCCCTCCCCCAGAAGATCAGCACGAACAGCCAGCAAGCCAAGAACAAGTTTACCGATCAAGGAGAACGGGAGAACTCCAGCGCTAGGGGAATACTGCACATAGAATTCATGGCTTTTTTACCATGATTAATTAGTTTTTCAAAGTTAATTTTTAACTGTTTTTTTTTTTGAATTTTTCTTTTTCCCTTTTTCAAACAACATCTTATCAATCCCTTTTTTAAATTTTTTTTTATTTTTCATTTTTAGAGTCATATTTTTATCCCTTCATAGTAGTTACCCTTATTTTTGACATATATATATAAGTTGTTCTCTCTTTAAAATATTGAGATACAATTTCTTCTAACAGATCAAAATATACCCTAAATCACTAGTGTATGGCTTTGTCCTATTCTCCTGCCTGATCATATTCTCTCCCTTTTTTTTTCTTTTTTTCTTTTTTCTTTTTCTATTTAAATCTTCTTTCTTTTTAAAAACAACTTCGTATCTTATCGATTCCTTTTATAAAATCTTTTATAATTTTCATCTTTACAGTCATCTGCCATCCCTTCATTGTATCAACCCTTATTTTATACATATATAAGTCTTTCTTCCTTTAAAATTTTAGCAGGCACTTTCTTCTAACAGACCAAAATATGCCCAAAAGCTAGAGTGTGGCACTGATCTATGCACTAGCCTGATCATATTTGATCCTATTCTGTTTTTCTTTGTTTTGTTCTGTTTTTGTTTGTTTTTATCTTTTTCTTTTTCCTTTTTTTTTTCTCTTCTTTCTTTCCCTTTCTTGTCCCCTGGTTTCAGGTCTTTTCTGATTTGTATACAGTATATTTGCTTGAGACGTTGTTAACCTGTTAGCATTCTCTTCTTTCATTCATCTGTTCTCCTCTGGACAAAATGATAAGATGAAAAAAATCACCTCAGCGAAAAGAACAAGAGGTAGTACCGTCTAACAGGGACCTACTCAATACTGACATTAGTACGATGTCAGACCTAGAGTTCAGAATCATGACTTTAAAGATACTAGCTGGGCTTGAAAAAAGCGTGGGTTATTGGAGAAACCCTTTCTGGAGAAATAAAAGAACTAAAATCTAACCAAGTCAAAATCAAAAAGGCTATTAATGAGGTGCAATCAAAAATAGGGTCACTAACTGCTAGGGTAAATGAGGCAGAAGAAAGAATCAGCGATATAGAAGACCAAATGATGGAAAATAAAGAGGCTGAGAAAAAGAGAGAGAAACAACTACAGGATCAGGAGGGCAGAATTCGAGAGATAAGCGATATGATAAGATGAAACAACATTAGAATAATTGGGATCCCAGAAGAAGAAGAAAGAGAGAGGGGGACAGAAGGTATATTGGAGCAAATAATAGCAGAGAACTTCCCTAATGTGGGGAAGGAAACAGGCATCAAAATCCAGGAGGCACAGAGAACCCCTCTCAAAATCAATAAAAATAGGTCAATACCCTGACATCTAATAGTAAAACTTACGAGTCTCAGAGACAAAGAGAAAATCCTGAAAGCAGCTCAGGAGAAGAGATATGTAACCTACAATGGTATAAACATTAGACTGGCAACAGACCTATCCACAGAGACCTGGTGGGCCAGAAAGGACTGGCATGATATCTTCAGAGCACTAAACGAGAAAAATATGCAGCCAAGAATACTATATCCAGCTAGGCTATCATTGAAAATAGAAGGAGAGATAAAAAGCTTCCAGGACAAACAAAAACTAAAGGAATTTGCAAACACAAAACCAGACCTCCAAGAAATATTGAAAGAGGTCCTCTAAGCAAAAAGAAAGCCTAAAAGCAGCATAGATCAGAAAGGAACACGGATGATATACAGTAACAGTCACCTTACAGGCAATATAATGGCACTAAATTCATACCTTTCAATAGTTACCCTGAATGTAAATGGGCTCAATGCCCCAATCAAAAGACACAGGCTATCAGATTGGATTAAAAAACAAGACCCATCAATATGCTGTCTGCAAGAGACTCATTTTGGACCCAAAGACACCCCCAGATTGAAAGTGAGGGGGTGGAAAACAATTTACCATGCTAATGGACACCAAAAGAAAGCTGGGGTGGCAATCCTTATACCAGACAAATTAGATTTTAAAACAAAGACTGTAATAAGAGATGAAGAAGGACACTATATCCTACTTAAAGGGTCTATCCAACAAGAAGATCTAACAATTGTAAATATCTATGCCCCTAACAAGGGAGCAACTAATTATATAAGGCAATTAATAACAAAAGCAAAGAAACACATTGACAACAATACATTAATAGTGGGGGACTTAAACACCTCCCTAACTGAAATGGACAGATCATCCAAGCAAAAGACCAACAAGGAAATAAAGACTTTAAATGAAACACTGGACCAAATGGACTTTACAGACATATTCAGAACATTCCATCCCAAAGCAACAGAATACACATTCTTCTCTAGAGCCCATGGAACATTCTCCAGAATTGATCACATCCTAGGTCACAAATCAGGTCTCAACTGCTACCAAAAGTTTGGGATTATTCCCTGCATATATTCAGACCACAATGCTTTGAAACTAGAACTCAATCACAACAGGAAAGTCGGAAAGAACTCAAATACATGGGGGCTAAAGAGCATCCTACTAAAGAATGAATGGGTCAACCAGGAAATTAAAGAAGAATTAAAAAAATTCATGAAAACCAATGAAAATGAAAACACAACTGTTCAAAATCTTTGGGATACAACAAAGGCAGTCCTGAGAGGAAAGTATATAGCAATACAAGCCTTTCTCAAGAAACAAGAAAGGTCTCAAATACACAACCTAACCCTACACCTAAAGAAGCTGGAGAAAGAACAGCAAAGAAAGCCTAAACCCAGCAGGAGAAGAGAAATCATAAAGATCAGAGCAGAAATCAATGAACTAGAAACTAAAAGAACAGTAGAACAGATCAACGAAACTAGGAGCTGGTTCTTTGAAAGAATTAACAAGATTGATAAACCCCTGGCCAGACTTATCAAAAAGAAAAGAAAAATGACCCAAATCAACAAAATCATGAATGAAAGAGGAGAGATCACAACCAACACTAAAGAAATACAAACAATTATAAGAACATATTATGAGCAACTCTATGCCAGCAAATTAGATAATCTGGAAGAAATGGATGCATTCCTAGAGATGTTTAAACTACCAAAATTGAACCAGGAAGAAATAGAAAACCTGAACAGACCTATAACCACTAAGGAAACTGAAGCAGTCATCAAAAATCTCCCAAGAAACAAAAGCCCAGGGCCAGATCGCTTCCCAGGGGAATTCTGTCAGACATTTCAAGAAGAATTAATACCTATTCTCCTGAAACTGTTCCAAAAAATAGAAATGGAAGGAAAACTTCCAAACTCATTTTATGAGGCCACCATTACCTTGATCCCAAAACCAGAAAAAGACCCCATCAAAAAGGAGAATTACAGACCAATATCCTTGATGAACATGCATGCAAAAATTCTCACCAAAATACTAGCCAATAGGATCCAACAGTACCTTAAAAGGATTATTCACCATGACCAAGTGGGATTTATCCCTGGGCTGCAAGGCTGGTTCAACATCCACAAATCAATCAACGTGATACAATACATTAACAAAAGAAAGAACAAGAATCATATGATCCTCTCAATAGATGCAGAAAAAGCATTTGACAAAGTACAGCACCCTTTCTTGATCAAAACTCTTCAGAGTATAGGGATAGAGGGTACATACCTCAATATCATAAAAGCCATCTATGAAAAACCTACAGCAAATATCATTCTCAATGGGGAAAAGCTGAGAGCTTTTCCCCTAAGGTCAGGAACGCGGCAGGGATGTCCACTCTCACCACTGCTATTCAACATAGTATTAGAAGTCCTAGCCACAGCAATCAGACAACAAAAAGAAATCAAAGGCATCCAAATCGGCAAAGGGGAAGTCAAACTCTCACTCTTTGCAGATGATATGATACTGTATGTGGAAAACCCAAAAGACTCCACCCCAAAACTGCTAGAACTCATACAGGAATTCAGTAAAGTAGCAGGATATAAAATCAATGCACAGAAATCAGTGGCATTCCTATACACAAACAACAAGACTGAAGGAAGAGAAATTAAGGAGTCGATCCCATTTACAATTGCACCCAAAACCATAAGATACCTAGGAATAAATCTAACCGAAGAGGCAAAGAATCGGTACTCAGAAAACTATAAAATACTCAGGAAAGAAACTGAAGAAGACACAAAGAAATGGAAAAACGTTCCATGCTCATGGATTGGAAGAACAAACATTGTGAAGATGTCAATGCTACCTAGAGCAATCTACACATTCAATGCAATCCCCATCAAAATACCATCCACTTTTTTCAAAGAAATGGAACAAATAATCCTAAAATTTGTATGGAACCAGAAGAGACCCCGAATAGCTAGAGGAATGTTGAAAAAGAAAAGCAAAGCTGGCGGCATCACAATTCCGGACTTCCAGCTCTATTACAAAGCTGTAATCATCAAGACAGTATGGTACTGGCACAAAAATAGACACATAGATCAATGGAACAGAATCGAGAGCCCAGAAATGGACCCTCAACTCTATGGTCAACTCATCTTTGACAAAGCAGGAAAGAATGTCCAGTGGAAAAAAGACAGTCTCTTCAACAAATGATGTTGGGGAAATTGGACAGCCACAGGCAGAAGAATGAAACTGGACCATTTCCTTACACCACACACAAAAACAGACTCAAAATGTTTGAAAGACCTCAATGTGAGACAGGAGTCCATCAAAATCCTAAAGGAGAACACAGGCAGCAACCTCTTCGACCTCAGCCACAGCAACTTCTTCCTAGAAACATCCCCAAAGGCAAGGGAAGCCAGGGCAGAAATGAACTATTGGGATTTCATCAAGATAAAAAGCTTTTGCACAGCAAAAGAAACAGTCAACAAAACCAAAAGACAACCGACAGAATGGGAGAAAATATTTGCAAATGATATCAGATAAAGAGCTAGTATCCAAAATCTATAAAGAACTTATCAAACTCAACCCCCAAAGAACAAATAATCCAATCAAGAAATGGGCAGAAGACATGAACAGACATTTTTCCAAAGAAGACATCCAAATGGCCAACAGACACATGAAAAAGTGCTCAACATCGCTCGGCATCAGGGAAATCCAAATCAAAACCTCAGTAAGATATCAACTCACACCATCAGAATGGCTAAAATGAACAAGTCAGGAAACGACAGATGTTGGCGGGGATGTGGAGAAAGGGGAACCCTCCTACACTGTTGGTGGGAATGCAAGCTGGTGCAACCACTCTGGAAAACAGTATGGAGGTTCCTCAAACAGTTGAAAATAGAGCTATCATACGATCCAGCAATTGCACTATGGGGTATTTACCACAAAGATACAAATGTAGGGATCTGAAGTGGTACGTGCACCCCGATGTTTATAGCAGCAATGTCCACAATAGCCAAACTGTGGAAAGAGCCAAGATGTCCATCGACAGATGAATGGATAAAGAAGATGTAGTATATATACACAATGGAATATTATGCAGCCATCAAAAGGAATGAGATCTTGCCATTTGCAACGACGTGGATAGAACTGGAGGGTGTTATGCTGAGTGAAATAAGTCAATCAGAGAAAGACATGTATCATATGACCTCACTGATATGAGGAATTCTTAATCTCGGGAAACAAACTGAGGGTTGCTGGAGTGGGGGTGGGGTGGGAGGGATTGTTTGGCTGGGTGATAGACATTGGGGAGGGTATGTCCTGTGGTGAGCGCTGTGAATTGTGTAAGACTGTTGAATCACAGATCTGTACTTCTGAAACAAATAATGCAATATATGTTAAGAAAAAAAAAGAAGAAGGAGATAGCAGGAGGGGAAGAATGAAGGGGAGTAAGTCAGAGGGGGAGACGGACCATTAGAGACGATGGACTCTGAAAAACAAACTGAGGGTTCTAGAGGGGAGGGGGTTGGGTTGGGGGGATGGGTTAGCCTGGTGATGGGTATTAAAGAGGGCACATTCTGCGTGGAGCACTGGGTGTTATGCACAAACAATGAATCATGGAACACTACATCAAAAACTAATGATGTAATGTGTGGTGATTAACATAACAATAAAAAATTATTTGAAAAGCGCAGTGGAGGTTCTGTACCTGCTTCCCCTTCACTCCTTCTCCTTCAGTCTGACCTAGGTGCTTCCTCATGTGTCCTTTCCTCTTGGGAACTGTAAGTAATAAAATCATCCTTAAAGGAAGTTTTCTCATGTCTGTCATCTCATACCTGATTAAAACAAAATCCCAGGTGCATTTCAGAATAAAGACTGAAGCTTCAAGGAAACGGGAGCAGTGGGATAGATCAGTTTTGTGCTCATCCATCCCCCAAACTCTATCTCATTGGATGATCCAGAAGTCCTTTTTTTTTATTATTATGAAAGGTATTATTGGTGTTGGGGGGAAGGGGAGTGCTAGTCTTCTGGAAGAGCTTTATGTAGTTGTCCTCCATAGACTGGAGGAAATGGTGGAGACTGTCACCCTGGACAGTCCCTGACTTCAGAGGAAATCATGGGGTGCTAGAACAGCAAACCAGATAATGACACTTAATTCTCAGAATGAAGGTGAGTGCAATTATCACAATAAGATGAGGGAAAGTGGTGATCAGAGTGTTCTGACCCCAAGGGATCTGTGGCAATGGTTAATTGATCACAGGTTTCCTAGAAACAAAATAGATAAGCAGCCCACTGAGATATAGCTTGACACATAGAGGTCTGGTGCATAGAAATCTAATTTCACTATCAGTAGTGAGGATCCAGAGCCTACATAACACAGTTTCCAGATCTAAGCCAGTTCATACATCTAGGTACATCCAACTAAGGGAAGGTTGGAGGCTTTTTTCAAGAGATGATGCATTACAGATGTGGGGTTTTTTTAAAAGATTTTTTAAATTTTTATGTATTTGAGAGAGAGAGCACATGAGGGAGAGGGGCAGAAGGAGAAGCAGACTCCCCGCTGAGCTGGGAGCCCAAAGCAGGGCTGATCCCAGGACCCTGAGATGAAGACCTGAGCTGAAGGCAGACGTTTAAACCTACTGAGCCACCCAGGCGCCCCTACAGGTGTGTTTTTGAATGTGAAATTTTCAGTGAATAAATCAACACAGCCTTTTAATTCTGATATGTAACTTTCAACTTAATGAATGCATTTTTCCTCATCCCCATCGGTTTTAAAAAACTATCAGAAACAATTTTCCTTCTCATAGCATGACTAACAGTACTGGCCTCAGGGCTATATCAACTTTCCTATTTCCTGTCATGTAGGTTGAAGGGAACTTTATTGTATTAATAAATAACAAAACATCAAGCTGGTCATTCACACCAATAGCATTATGCTAATTGGATCTGTGGAAATGACTACATGCTTTCTAGAGTACAACCTGGCAATATACACCAAAAGCTAAAATACTATAGGTACCTTGTGATCCAGTAATCTTAAGATTTTACATTCAAATTTACACAAATGCAATGATTGAGTACATGCAATCAGATATACAACCAAGAAGGTTTAGTGTATCACAGCTCATAAGTGTGAAAAATAGAAATAGCCTAAATACGCTAAAACAAAATCATTTAAATAAACTATGGCATATTCATATTCTGGAAAGCTATACAGACATGATAAAAGAAATAGTATAAATATATACTTATGGACATGGAGAGGATTTTACAATATATCAAATGGAAAAGTATGTTATAAAATAGTTTCTGTATTATGATAGTACTTCGTTATAAAATGCTTATTTTTTTAAAAGTCTACAAAGATATACACCAAAATGTTAACAAAGGTAATCTTCAAGTGGATTATGGGTGATATTACTTCTTTCCTTCACATGTTCTGTCTTACCTGAATTTTTTATAATAACTACATTTGACATTTATAATAAAAAAGTAAAACTAATTCCAATTTAGGAAAACAAAAGAGCTCCTTCCCAGATGTTGAGTTATATCTGAGAAAATCTTGCATCAAAGCTGAGCATGCTGAACCCCCACAGAAGTTGACCAAGCTTTTTATAATCTCCCAGGTAAAAGATCTAGGTCAACATCTGGGGTTGGACTGAAATGCAGGTAATGACTTAGTGGGCCCATCTGAGATGACTGGAGGCATGCAGGAGCAGGGATGGAGGAAGGCCATTGTAAGTCCTCCCTTTACAACCCCTAAAGTATATATTTAGGCCAGTGCACCAACAAAGTAAACAGAATCATGAGGAACTGAAAACAGTGAATAAAAATAAGGAAGAAAATAGATATGTCTCTCTGATTTAATGGTTCCTCGTTCCCAAAGAAATGAAATGTAAAGTTATTTCAACTTTTGTACACACTTCTTTAAGATTGATTTGATCTTACCATGTGACAGGCACTGTACTAGACACCAGATGTAAAAAGTTGGAGAAGATAGAACTAGTCCTTGCTTGTGACCTAGTGGAGGACAGTCTGACAAAAGGAAATTTACATGCAGAGAAAGTGAGATGGATCTAAGAGGCATAAACAAACAACACTATGTTGGGTTGAGTAGCTGGAGAACGATTCCAGAGTGGTAACATTTAGTCTGATGTCCGAAAAGTAAGTAGGAGTAACTAGTTGAAAGGAGAGAGGGTGTAGAAGGTGATGCTGGGGAGGAAGAGGGGTGAGTCTTCTAAGCAGAGGAAATTTGCAGTTATCCAGTCAAGGACTTACTCTGCATTATGGATCTTTCTATAAATACTTATGCTTGAATATTTTTAGCCATAGGGAATTGCTTCTTCCCAAAGTAGTCACTTCCATTTTGGACAGCTCTAGTTGTGTGAAAGTACTTCTTTAAATAGAGTCCCCACATTGCCTTTCTATAAATTCCATCTATTGGTATATTTCTGCCCTTAGAAGTTGTATAGAATGAGTCAAATCACTCTTTCACATGATACTCCTTCCAATGTCTGAAGACCATTATCAAAGCCTTTGTTGGCTACTTGTCCAACAGTTCTTTCCTCCTGCTTTTTCATGATTTAATTCCAAATTCTTCAATATCCTAGTCATTCTCCTCTAGGCATTCTCTAAGATGCCAAGATCCTTTGCAAATATTAAAAAATAATAATAACCCAATAAATATTTATTGATCATGTATTGCATGACAGGCAATTTCCTAGGCTCGAGTAAAAGCACAGGGAATTAAACAGAGCCCCTTGACCTTGTGGAGCTTATATTCTAGTGAGGAATATACAGATAGAGGAAGAGAGAAACACAGAGAGAGAAAGATTAGAATATGAATATATGCATGATATTATATTGGAATATGAATACATATAGGGGAATATGAAATATACATATATGTTATATTTATCTTAGGGTATATTCCTATATGTAAAATTCTTGGGTCAAATGGTAAACAGGTTTTTAAGGCTTTCAGTACATTTTGCCAAATTACCTTCAGAATTGTTTCCCAGTTTCATTTCTCACCAGCAATATACAAGATTTCTAATTTCCCACTACCTCAGATTCCTACTTAATCATTTCAAAGTATTTCCAATGTAGTTAATGGATAATCATATCTCACTTTAATTTGCAACTTGCAACTTTTATTACTCGTGAACCTAAACATTTTTTCCATTTTTTGTGAGCGGCTTATGTATATTCTTTGCCCATCATTCTAAAAGTATTTTTCTTTAGGTTAAATACTTGTAAATACTTTATCATGTAATTAATATATTAAGTTTTCTCTCTCCTATATGTTAAAAATAGTTTACCATCATTTCATAATTTTTTAATGGTATATTTTTATCTGAGATGGTACTTTTAAGTGTGGGTTGTTTAGTAGTCAAATCTATCCATCCTTTCCTTCATGTTTTCTGTTTCTGGCCTTGACAGAGCTCTTGGAAAACTTTTTTCTCCCTGTGTCAGAGAGATCTTCAATTATAATTCCTGGTCCTTCTATGAATTTTAAATCCTAATATTTAATTAATTGTAATTTAATTAATAATGATATTTTGGTATCTATAATTTATTTTGGTAAATGGAATAAACTAGGAATCTTCAGTCTTCTCTTAGAAAAATCTAGTCCTTTTGGCAAGGTGGCAGAGGAGTAGGAGACCTAAGTTTCGTCTGGTCCCAGGAATTCAGCTAGATAGGGATTAAACCATTCTGAACACCTACGAACCCAGCAGGAGACCAAAGAAAAGAATAGCAGCAACTCTCTGAACAGAAAAGCAACCACTTTCTGGAAGGGTCATATTCTATCCCTTCATAGTAGTTAACCTTATTTTTGGTATATATATATATAAGTTGTTCTCTCTTTAAAATTTTGGGATACAGTTTCTTCTAACAGACCAATATATACCCTAAATCTCTAGTGTACAGCTTTGTTCTAGTCTCCTGCCTATTCCCATTCTCTCCCCCTTTTTCTTAAAATCCTCTTCTTTCTTTTTTCATTCAACTTCTTATCTTATTAATTCCTTTTATAAAATCTTTTGTAATTTTCATCTTTACAGTCATATTCCATCGCTTCATCGTATTTACCCTTATTTTTGTACATATATAAGTTTTTCTTTCTTTAAGATTTTGGTAGGCACTTTCTTCTAACAGACCAAAATACACCCAAAATCTAGCATGTGGCACTGATCTATGCACCAGCCTAATCATATTGATCGTATTTTTTTTTTATCTTTTTCTTTTTTCTTTCTTTCCCTTTCTTTTCCCCCGGTTTAAGATCTCTTCTGATTTGTTTAATGTATATTTTTCTGGGGTCGTTGCTACCATGTTAGCATTTTGTTCTCTCATTCATTTATTCTGCTCTGGACAAAATGACAAGATGGAAAAAATCACCTCAAAAAAAAAAAACAACAGGCAGTACAAACTGCCAGGGACCTAACCAATACAGACATTAGTAAGATGTCTGAACTAGAGTTCAGAAAGACAATTTTAGAGATACTAGTTGGGCTTCAAAAAAGCATGGAAGATATTAGAGAAACCCCTTTCTGGAGAAATAAAAGAACTAAAATCTAACAAAGTCAAAATCTAAAAGGCTATTAATGAGCTGCAATCAAAAATGGAGGCTCTAACTGCTAGAATAAATGAGACAGAAGAGAGAATTAGTGATATAGAAGAAAATAAAGAAACTGAGAAAAAGAGAGATAAACAACTACTGGATCACAAAGGCAGAACTCGAGAGATAAGAGATACCATAAGACAAAACAATATTAGAATAATTGGGATCCGAGAAGAAGAAAAAAGAGAGAAAGGAGGAGAAGGTATATTGAAGCAAATTATAACAGAGAACTTCCCTAATTTGGGGAAGGAAACAGGCATCAAAATCCAAAAGGCACAGAGAATCCCCCTCAAAATCAATAAAAATAAGTTAACACCCCGACATCTAATAATAAAACTTAACGAATCTCACAGACAAAGAGAAAATCCTGAAAGCAGCTCAGGAGAAGAGATCTGTAACCTACAATGGTAGAAACATTAGATTGGCAACAGACTTATCCACAGAGACCTGGCAGGCCAGAAAAGACTGGCATGATATATTCAGAGCACTAAATGAGAAGAATATGCAGCCAAGAATACTATATCCAGCTAGGCTGTCATTGAAAATAGAAGGAGAGATAAAAAGCTTCCAGGACAAACAAAAACTAAAGGAATTTGCAAACACAAAACCAGCCCTACAAGAAATATGGAAAGGGGGTCCGCTAAGCAAAGAGAGAGCCTAAAAGTAACATAGACCAGAAAGGAACACAGACAATGTACAGTAACAGTAACCTTACTGGCAATACAGTGGCACTAAATTCATATCTTTCAATAGTTACTCTGAATGTAAATGGGCTAAATGCCCCAATCAAAAGACACAGGGTATCATTGGATAAAAAAAAAAGACCCATTGATATGCTGTCTGCAAGACACTCATTTTAGACACAAAGATAAATCCAGATTGAAAGTGAGAGGGTGGAAAACCATTTACCATGCTAATGGACATCAAAAGAAAGCTGGGGTGGCAATCCTGCTATCAGACAAATTAGATTTTAAACCAAAGACTATAATAAGAGATGAGGAAGGACACTATATCATACTTAAACAGTTTATCCAACAAGAAGATCTAACAATTGTAAATATCTATGCCCCTAACAAGGGAGCAGCCAATTATATGAGCCAATTAGTAACAAAATCAAAGAAACACATCGACAACAACACAATAATAGTAGGGGACTTTAACATCCCCCTCACTGTAATGGACAGATCATCTAAGCAAAAGATCAACATGGAAATAAAGACTTTAAATGACACACTGGATCAAATGGACTTCAAAGATATATTCAGAACATTCCATCCCAAAGCAACAGAATACACATTCTTCTCTAGTGCCCATGGAATATTCTCCAGAACAGATCACATCCTAGGTCACAAATCAGGTCTCAACCAGGACCAAAAGACTGGGATCATTCCCTGCATATTTTCAGACCACAGTGCTTTTGAAACTAGAACTCAATCACAAGAGGAAATTAGGAAAAAACTGAAATACATGGAGGCTGAAGAGCATCCTACTAAAGAATAAGTGGGTCAACCAGGAAATTAAAGAATTAAAAAAATTCATGGAAACAAATGAAAATTAAAACACAACTGTTCAAAATTTGGGGGATGCAGCAAAGGCAGTCCTAAGAGGAAAGTATATAGCAATACAAGCCTTTCTCAAGAAACAAGAAAGGTCTCAAATACACAACCTAACCCTACACCTAAAGGAGCTGGAGAAAGAACAGCAAATAAAGCCTAAACCCAGCAGGAGAAGAGAAATCATAAAGATCAGAGCAGAAATCAGTGAAATAGAAACCAAAAGAACAGGAGGACAGATCAACAAAACTAGGAGCTGGTACTTTGAACGAATTCATAGGATTGATAAACCCCTGGCCAGACTTATCAAGAAGAAAAGAAAAATGACCCAAATCAACAGAATCATGAATAAAAGAGGAGAGATCACAACCAACACCAAAGAAATACAAACAATTATAAGAACATATTATGAGGAAATATATGCCAGCAAATTAGATAATCTGGAAGAAATGGATACATTCCTAGAGATGTTTAAACTACCAAAACTGAACCAGGAAGTAATAGAAAACCTGAACAGACTTATAACTACTATGGAAATTGAAGTAGTCATCAAAAATCTCCCAACAAACAAAAGCCCAGGGCCAGATGGCTTCCCAGGGGAATTCTACCAAACATTTAAAGAAGAATTCATACCTATTCTTCTGAAACTGTTCCAAAAAATAGAAATGGAAGGAAAACTTCCAAACTCGTTTTATGAGGCCACCATTACTTTGAACCCAAAATCAGACAAAGACACCATCAAAAAGGAGAATTACAGACCAATATTTTTGATGAACATGGATGTAAAAATTCTCACCAAAATACTAGCCAATAGGCTCCAACAGTACATTAAAAGGATTATTCACCATGACCAAGTGAGATTTATCCCTGGTCTGCAAGGTTGGTTCAACATCTGCAAATCAATCAATGTGACACATTAATAAAAGAAAGAACAAGAATCATATGATCCTCTCAATAGATGCAGAAAAAGCATTTGACAAAGTACAGCATCCTTTCTTGATCAAAACTCTTCAGAGTATAGGAATAGAGGGTACATACCTCAATATCATAAAAGCCATCTATGAAAAACCCACAGTGAATATCATTCTCAATGGGGAAAAACAGAGCTTTCCCTCTAGGGTCAGGAACATGGCAGGGAAGCCCACTATCACCACTGCTATTCAACATAGTATTAGAAGTCCTAGCCACAGCAATCAGACAACAAGAAGAAATAAAAGGCATCCGGATCAGCAAAGAAGAAGTCAAACTCTCAGTGTTTGCAGGTGATATGATACTTTATGTGGAAAACCCAAAAGACTCCACCCCAAAACTGCTAGAACTCATACAGGAATTCAGTGAAGTGGCAGGATATAAAATCAATGCACAGAAATCAGTGGCATTCCTATACACAAACAACAAGACTGAAGGAAGAGAAATTAAGGAGTCGATCCCATTTACAATTGCACCCAAAACCATAAGATACCTAGGAATAAATCTAACCGAAGAGGCAAAGAATCGGTACTCAGAAAACTATAAAATACTCAGGAAAGAAATTGAAGAAGACACAAAGAAATGGAAAAATGTTCCATGCTCATGGATTGGAAGAACAAATATTGTGAAGATGTCAATGCTACCTAAAGCAATCTACACATTTAATGCAATCCCTATCAAAATACCATCCACTTTTTTCAAAGAAATGGAACAAATAATCCTAAAATTTGTATGGAACCAGAAGAGACCCCGAATAGCCAGAGGAAGGTTGAAAAAGAAAACCAAAGCTGGTGGCATCACAATTCCGGACTTCAAGCTCTATTACAAAGCTGTCATCATCAAGGCAGTATTGTACTGGCACAAAAACAGACACATAGATCAGTGGAACAGAATCGAGAGCCCAGAAATGGACCCTCAACTCTATGGTCAACTCATCTTTGACAAAGCAGGAAAGAATGTCCAATGGAAAAAAGACAGTGTCTTCAACAAATGGTGTTGGGAGAATTGGACAGCCACATGCAGAAGAATGAAACTGAACCAGTTCCTTACACCACACACAAAAACAGACTCAAAATGGTTAAAAGACCTCAATGTGAGACAGGAGTCCATCAAAATCCTAAAGGAAAACACAGGCAGCAACCTCTTCGACCTCAGCCACAGCAACTTCTTCCTAGACACATCGCCAAAGGCAAGGGAAGGCAGGGCAAAAATGAACTATTGGGACTTCATCAAGATAAAAAGCTTTTGCACAGCAAAAGAAACAGTCAACAAAACCAAAAGCCAACCGATAGAATGGGAGAAGATATTTGCAAATGACATATCAGATAAAGGGCTAGTATCCAAAATCTATAAAGAACTTATCAAACTCAACACCCAAAGAACAAATGATCCAATCAAGAAATGGTCAGAAGACATGAACAGTTTTCCAAAGAAGACATCCAAATGACAAATGAAAACGTGCTCAACATCACTCAGCATCAGGAAAATCTAAATCAAAACCTCAATGAGATACCACCTCACACCAGTCAGAATGGCTAAAACGAACAAGTAAGGAAATGGCAGATGTTGGCAGGGATGCGGAGAAAGGGGAACCCTCCTACACTGTTGGTGGGAATGCAAGCTGGTGCAGCCACTCTGGAAAATAGTATGGAGGTTCCTCAAAAAGTTGAAAATAGAGCTACCCTACAATCCAGCAATTGCACTACTGGGTATTTACCCCAGAGACACAAATGTAGGGATCCAAAGGGGTACATGCACACCAAAATTTATAGCAGCAATGTCCAATAGCCAACAATAGCCAGCAGCAACAATAGCCAAACTGTGGAAAAAGCCAAGATGTCCATCAACAGATGAATGGATAAAGAAGGTGTGGTATACACACATACACACGCACACACACACACAACGGAATATTATGCAGCCCTCAAAAAGAATGAAATCTTGCCATTTGTAACAACATGGATGGAAGCGTAGGGTATTATGCTGAGTAAAATAAGTCAATCAGAGAAAGACATATATCATATGATCTCACTGATATGAGGAATTCTTAATCTCAGGAACAAACTGGGAGTTGCTGGAGTGGTGGGGGGTGGGAGGGATGGGGTGGCTGGGTGATAGACATTGGGGAGGGTATGTGCTATGGTGAGCGCTGTGAATTGTGCAAGACTGTTGAATCACAGACCTGTACCTCTGAAACAAATAATACATTATATGTTAAAAAAATAAATAAAAGAAGATAGCAGGAAGGGAAAAGTGAAGGGGGGGGCATCGGAGGGGGAGATGAACCATGAGAGACTATGGACTCTGAGAAACAAACAGGGTTCTAGAGGGAACGGGGGTGGGGGGATGGGTTAGTCTGGTGATGGGTATTAAAGAGGGCACGTACTGAATGGAGCACTGGGTATTATACACAAGCAATGAATCATGGAACACTATATCAAAAACTAATGATGTAATGTATGGTGATTAATATAACATAATAAAATTTAAAAATTTAAAAAAAGAAAAAAACTCTAATCATTTTAATAACATATCCTCATTTGTTTTTTGGGGGTTTTTTTGTTTTTTTTTTAAGATTTTATTTATTCATTTGGGAGAGAGAAAGAGACAGGGAAAGCACAAGCAGGGGGAGAGGCAGAAGAAGAGGGAGAAGCAGACTCCCTGCTGAGCAGGGAGCCTGATGCAGGACTTGATCCCAGGAATCTGAGATCTCAACCTGAGCCAAAGGCAGTCGCTTAACAATCTGAGCCACCCAGGCACCCTTATCCTCATTTGTTTTTAAATGCCATTGATCCTTCTACCTATCATTCCATCTGAACAAATCACATGTAAATCCAAAGAACTGCCCATCCTGGACTCTCATTCCTTTCTAGCTGTTCTGGGTAGTAGCTGACTGTGTTAGCATAGCTCTCTACTTTGCCAAGTGCTTCTCTAGTACACATCTGCTCACCCTTCTGGCTCCGTGTAGGCATAGGAGTTTGGAATTCTGTCCTAGGACATTCTCCTAATTATCAAGTCTTGTAACTCTATTAAATACCCATTTAGCACCTGTCCCCCAAATACCTACGTTTCCTAAATATCTTACTGGTTTTAGTAAGTATGCCGAAATCTCTGACAGATGCAGCAGCAACATCTGTAAATCCGGGGAAGAGCACGTCAGGTCTTATGGCTTGGTCTCACACAGAAGTGGATGCCCAATGTTCAAGAGGCCTCTGAACCAAAGGGAAGGAGACCACAGCTGAGATGTCATGCAGGTGTCTAATTTGGTTCTACAGAATAAAATGGAGAATACCACTAGATAACAATTGCAAATTAGCAATTTTTTCCTCTTATTTGTTTATGTATTTTCTCTATGTGTGTACCCAGAGGCTACTGCTGTGATGTGTTTTTTATCAGCCCATTCACAAAAGTGGCACGCTTGATGCAGGCAAATATTTCTAAGTTCTAGGGAAACCAGAGAGACATCAAAGGAAGCTAGATTGTGGCCTACACCATGATAGTCAGCTATCAGTTATGGGGATTAAGGAAATAAATAAGGAAGTAAATGGAAAACTACCCTCTGTCTTCAGGATCAGCAGCCTAGGCACCTCACGTGTTTGCTGAGCTAATGGTCATGTGAATTTGAATGGAGGCACATGGGTGGCTCAGTCAGTTAAACGTTGGACTCTTGGTTTTAGCTCAGGTCATGATCTTGGGGTTGTGAGATGGAGCCCCACGTCAAATCCTGCACTGGGCTCTGTGCTGCTCAGCAGGGAGTCTCCTTGAGATTCTCTCCCTCTGTCCCTCTCCCTGCTTGTGCTCTCCCTCTCTAAAATAAATGAATAAAATCTTTAAAAAAAAGAATAAAATAAATGATACCTTAGATTACAGATGCTTTAGAAAGATGCCTCTGAACAGCCAATGCTCATAAAATAGAAGCAAAGGCAGTTAATTATACAGTAGATGGGGGGGTAGTAGAAGGAGGTTGTAGAAAACCCCTTACTCAAAAATCCTTATTTTAACTAGCCAATTGGTCACCAATTATAGTATTAAAATGCATTATTCAGGAATATCTGGTAAAGGATATAATGGTTACTACTGTGGGTCAACTTGGAGGGTGTTTTTGGATGAGATTAACATTTGAATCAGTAAATTTGTAGCAAACAGATTGCTATCCATAATGTGGGTGGTCCTCATCCAATCAGTTAAAGGCCTGAATAGAACAAAAAGACCAGTCTTCCTGAGCAAGAGGGAATTCTCAAGCAGACTGCCTTCAGATTTCATTGGCATCATTGGCCATCCTGGGTTTTTACCTGCAATCCTTTAGACTGGAACTCTACCACTGGCTCTGTTGGGTCTCTAGGCTGACTGACAGCCAACACTGCAGATTTGGACCCTGCAGTCTCCATAATTTCATGAGTCAATTCTTTATAACAAATCTCTTTATAGAGATTTATAAATATATTCTATATTTTATATAATAATATACACATACACATATATAATTACACACCAACACACACATACATACACACACCCCTTTGGTTCTATTTCTCTGGAGAACCATGACTAATATGGGCAATTTTTATTAAGAAAAGAAGAAAAAAGTCATCATATTTCATTACCAAATTAGCTATTTGGACCTCTAGGTTCTGAAAAAATGGAACACAAAATAAATAAGTGTAACGGAGAAGACAAAAACAAAAAACAAAAAAATAAATAAAATAAAGCTGATTTGCCCTGAGTGCAGATATCTGAGCATGTGAAAGGCATCAAGGAAAAGGAAGAGAGGGACAGAAAGGACACCAAAGGCAAAGTATTTTATGTTCTTTTTCCAGGAGTAAAGCCTGAAGGTGGTAAATAAGCTGAAATGCCTCAGACACAAGCACTACCAGACTGTGGCAGGCCCAGTGATAAGAGTTATAGGAGTCACAGACCAGAAACTCACAGATGCTTGGTCTGTGTTAGAGTGAGACCACTGGACAAGAACAGGGTTGCTAAAGGAACCAGGGAGAGCTCTCAATCTTTATGAAATCTTATTTTATAAAAAATAGGAAAGAAAAAGGTAGAAAAAAAATCAATGCTAGGCTCTTTGGTGGTCTGAAATGCACTGAAATTATAGTAAAAAGATGGTTCTGTCATTTACCATCTATGTGACCATGGGCAAAGTACTTCTCTCATCTATATATAACAGGAAAATAATTCCTACTCGGGTAAATAAATACTATAAATTAATTTATCTAACAGTACAGACTCTCATAAACATCAGATTCCTTCCTTTTGATCCTAGTATTAAAATAGATATCATGGCATTTTCTCTCTGAAAATTGTTTGGACTAAACTTGAACAAATTTTCTTCTAGCCTAGGAATAAATTTATTTTGAGCCTTTCGGTAACCAAATGACTGGCACATTATGCCCTTCCTAGAGAGAGTAGTTTGGCATAGGCCAACTCCCACAAACTCAAAGGTACCAACACAACTAGCTGGTAGAGATTAGTTTATAAATATGCCACTATTTTTTTCCAGTTCCCTGGGCTTAAAAGCCCAAGAAGAGTTTGTAACTGCTCCCACTTATCACCCATATTTTGTTAGTTACTAAGTCCTACAGATGTTACCCCCACGATGTTGCCCATATCTGTCCCCCTCCCCCTCATTCCCAAACTATTTCAGGCCTTCATTACCTTTTGTGCTGAATATACCTTGACACTTGGGCTCCCCTAAACCTTTCTATAGCATAGTCAAATAATGCCACTATGCCGCTCAGTCTCCTTCTCTGCAAAATGGAGATAATATTAGTGCTAGCTTGTGGGGTTTTTGCGAGGATTAACTGAGATTATATATGTAAGAGTTCTTAAGATAGTGTCTAGGTAGGACTCATGAACTCTTGGCTGTCATTTCTGTTGGTGGTATCACCATCATCATCATTGTCATTATTGTTGTTTTTACAAAGTAAACAGTAAAATAACATAGTCTTTTATTTAAAGACTTCCGAAAGCTAGTCTCAGCCTATCCTCTCACCTGGGAAACCAGAGGCAGGGACCCGCACACCCTGTAGGAGCAGGATTTGATAGGGATGTGCAGAGGAGTTCCAGGTACCCTGGAGACTCATGCAGAACCATGTCAGGTGTCAGGTAGATCAGAAAGGACACATAAGTGTCAAACTTTCTGCACTCAGACAGACTCTGAATCCCGCTTATCAGTCCAGCGAAATGGGGCTGGTGGTACTATGCTGATCATGGCTCTATTATTAGATAGAAGGGGAGGTGGGGCGGTCTTCAGAGTGCCTGAACTCTTCAACACCATGACATTCTGCCTTCTGTACAGGAGATAATAAAGACAGGTACACAGAAGTAGCTCTAGAGCCAAACCGCCTGGATTTGAATCTGATTTCTGTAACTCATTATCAGTGTGGCCTTGGACAAACATTTAACCTCTCTATGACTCAATTTTCTCATTTCTACAAGCTGGATAACAATATAAACTAGCTCATAGAGTTTTGTGAACAATAAACGGCTTCATACCTGTAAAGAGCATAAAGTAGTACCTGGTCCATGGTCAGAGCTCAAAAATACTCAGTATTACTAGGAAGATGATAAATATCTAGAAGGGATAGAGCTGGATCCAAGAGTACACATATTGCTGATAAATTGATTATAGTATGTCTCATTCCCTTGTCAGTACTAAATGATATCTATCTTTTAGTTTTTATAAATCTGATAAGAAACAGTATAACATTCCTTTAATCACTTAGGTTGGGGCATTTTTGTATATTTATAGATGCTTCTTTTTATGTGTGTGAATTTACTATTCAAGTTACTTATTTTTTTTGATTTACAAAATCTCTTGCTGTCAGTTGTGCCTGTTTTCACTCCACAAAAGTGGATGCAATGCTCAGGCTCCTGTCCTGTACTTTCCCATCACTATAGCCTGAAGAAAAGGAAAGGACACATAGACCTTGAGACTATTTTCATGCTGGTGGAACAAGAGAAGTCCTCTGGCCAAGCCCAACTAAGGCTTAGAGGCTAAACTCTAGCTAGCAGTAGAGTATGTGATTACCAGACCTGTGTGCAAGAACCAAGCAAGGCAGCAAGGCAGAGGTTGGAACCAGCCAAGAATTCTAGGTCCTTGCCATGGTTTTCAGAAACACCAGTTACACCTACAAATGTGTGGCACATGTACCTAAGCAAATAAGTACTGAAGGAATAGATTGAGTTCATATATTTATTCAGCCGGTTATCCATTGATTTATTTATTGAACAAGCTTTTACCAACTATATACTGAAATAACAGCCCAGTGCTCAGCATCATTCAAGAAATGAGGAAAGTATACAAATAAACCACCTGCTCTCGAAGCAAATTGTAATAGCAACACAAACTGAAACAACCAGAATACTGGTCTCATTATGACCTCCCATGACAGTGGCCAGTATGGATCCCAGCACTTGAATTTAACTAAATTTCAGCTCATGAGTAACAATACTACTTTTGCTGTATGCCTCCAAGGCCCCTTCAAAGGACACAAACTCTATGGCAAGAGTTATCCTGAGAAAAATAAAATAAAAAATAGCACAGATTTTTGGCTCAATGAAGAGCCAGACTTGTGAAAGTTCTATGATGCCTTTCTTTTCTCTTAATTCCCCACTAGGATTATCACCTATCATTTGGCATTTCCTCCTGGGTAACTCAAATACGTTTCAGACTAACATGTCCAAATCAGATCAATTACCAGATCTGATGGCTGCCAGCTGCTGTTTCTTACTACCTGGGATGGCATCACCATCCTGCCAGTCATGATACAAAGAAAACAGGAGTCATCTTTGATCCCACTCTCCGTCAGCCCCACATCATAATTCACTTCTGCAATAATGCTTCTCCATTCCCTCCACCATCACCCTGTGTTTCAACCGCCTCTCCTATCCCTCTGCTTCTTTTATTTTTATAGCATTCTAATTTGTATCTCTGCATCCATTCAGGCCTTTCTCTGATGTGTCCTCCACAAGAGAGTCAGAATTACCCTTTCAAAAGGCAAATCATTCATATCTATACCTCCAAGTGTTCAAAGCTTCCCATTGGGAGGATTAAGGCAAAACTTAGAATGGACTTCCAGACCCTGCACACCCATCACCCATACTACCCCTGGAACCATGCCCTGTATAACAGCCCCCTCACCTGCTACACTTGCCACAGAAGCCTTCACGGTCCATCATGCTCCCTGGGCCCCCTCCCTCCACATGCCCCCTGCACCCATCCTAATTCTCTCCAATGGGCTCTGTGGCTCTTTTGTTTATACTTGTCACAGTTGCCATTTTTAATTTCTATGTGTAATTGTAGTATTGTCCATGTCCCCAAGTAGACTGGAAGTCTCATTAAGGTAGGAACCTACTTCCTCTCCCAGCTTTACTGACGTATAATTGACATAAAACTGTGTAAGTTTAAGGTGTACAACCTGTTGATTTGATACACATACATATTGCAAAATGATTGTCACCACAGCATTAGCTAGTACCTTCACCATGTCACATAATTATCATTTTTTTGTGATGATCAAAAGGACTCTTGGGGCAGTCATATCAGGAACTTCCATCTGCCCATGACTCTGTGGGCTAGGGCACAAGCTGTACATAGGGAGTAGTGTTAGTGTGAGGCCCCTGCAGACCACTTGGCCAAACAAAATGGATATCAAAGCAGCATGATACCTTAGGAACACACATAAAACATTAATGTTTTCCTTGGAATAAAGTCTTATATTTAGAAATGCTGGGTCAAAAAAGGTACAAATTTTTAAAGCTTCTTACATGCACTGTCCAAGTACCCTTTACAGCCTGCTTCTTTGCCCCTTTGGCAACATTAGATATCACCCGGTTTTTAAATCTTTGCCAATCTGACAGATGAATAAATATTGTTTTCATGTTTCATTTGCATTTCTTAATTACCGGTGGTTAAACACTTTCTCATTTGTTCATTGTCCATTTGCAGTTCTTCTTTTGGGAATTAAATAGATTCTGTTCTTGATGATACAGGTGGGTGGTTAACAATGTGGAATACTCTACCGTGAGGTCTTCACAGGTGAAGGGGATATGGAGGTTTCCATCTCCATATTGTCAATGGTTTAGCATTGACTTTTAGACTTGCTGAGTCTGGTCATTTTCATCTCTCTTAACTTTGCATCAGCTGTCACTTCCGGCTACCATCTTAACATATCTCTGGCAATTGCACTGTAGTAACCTTCTTCATCTCTTACTTCTAATCATCCAGGGACTAAAATAAGTAAATGCATAAACAAATTGGAAAAAAAAAACCAGATAATCAAACTTGTTAGAATTTTGCCAAACAATCTGTAAAATTAACTCTGGGCAGCCATCCGGCACTCACTCCAAAAGCTTCAGATCCTACCTGTGGGTCTTGACTGTGCTATACATAATGGATTCTCCCAGGTGAATCCATCTGAGTGGCCAGGAAACTGCTGCTTGTGCCCCTTTTTCTTTCTTGCTAATTAGAACTATCTGATCTCTGAAGCACCACAGAACTCTGGGAAGTTCTGAGTCAACAATTGTTGGGAAACAGGCCCAATTAGAGCCAAGAAGTCCTGGGAATCCCCTGACAGCTTGTCCAGGAGAACCATCTGGCCAAACCAGGGAAAATCAAAATATCTCCTTTCTGTCTTCATCATGAGCCCAGATTAGCAAAGAAGAAAAAATTTCCTTCTCCGGAGGACTTACCACTAAATTTAGTCACTGACTTTCAGACACCTTCACTGCATAAATAGGCTAAGACAGATTGTTCTGAGAGCTTCCGAAAAAGTCAGATAAACTGTAACAAATTTGAAAATGAGCCAAAATAATTAACAGAAACTGTTTCATTGCTGTCTTGTTTCTCTTCCTAATTAATATTTATGTGCACACATTCTAGAACGTTGCTGTTTGTTTAAGAATACACTATTGCAATATTGTTGGCTACAGCTGTTTTTGCAATAAGAATTCATTGAGCAGCCTAAAATTGACAGATTAATACCCGGGTAATTAATTTCCTAAGTGGGAGGAGCTATTTCTCTCTCCCTAAAAAATAAATGAAACAAGTATAGTAACAATTATAGGTGGAGAAATACCAAAGATTCTAAAATGGCAAAAGGAGTTTGGGGAATCAGAAAGTATGTTAAGTTTTACTCTTCCAAGAGCTGTCACAGGGTGAAGGCTTACCAGATTATGAGGTCTTGTTCCTAGGGGAAAATGGGGCAGGTGTCTATGGGAAAGCAAAGCCATTTGCAGGAGGCAGCATTTGTGTTGGTAGTAAATGCTGGATGTCTTTACAATGACTTTGTTATGACAGCTCTACAATGATGAATCACATCTAGTGCAGCCCCTAATCAGGAAGTTTCATTCATACCACTGGGTCATGTGAGTTTGTCCTTGCAGACGGCCAGTTTTAATGCAGTGGCAAAGAATCCAGAAGAGTCAGGAGTGCCCCCTGGAGTGCAATACCCCTAATACAGCACAGTTAACTGCACTTGTTCCCCACACCACTACCCAATACCGCCCCCAGACACATAAGTGGGGAATCCAGTTGCGGTTTACAGTGAAGGCCCTAGAGTGACCCCAGATCCTTCTCCAAACAAATAACCCTTCCAGTTTCCTGCTGGCAGGCTAGATTTGGCTGCAATCCTGAACCAAATTCTAGCATTTTTATTATTTAGCATTTATATAAAATGTACTACCTTTCAAGAGCTTTGCAATCATTGATTAGTTATTAGCCACCTTGTGATAGATGAGTATGCGGTTCTTAAATTATACTCTGCACCAAATAAAGCAGTAGGTGTCTCTCTCCTTTCCTCCCCTCTCCCTTCCTGCCTTTCTCTCTCTTTCCATCACCCTCTCCCTCTCCCCCGACCCCCAAATCTCCACCACCAGTCCATCCTAATCATTCAGGTCAGGGGCTTGGTCCTGTGAGGAGCTCTCCATCCTGCTAATGTGGGAGCTCTGTGACCACCTCCCTTCAGCTGCTCCCTGTTGCTACACAGTAAAGTCCCTTTTCATCACCAGCTCTGTCAGTCACACTAAATCGGTAAATCATTTATCTTGTCAAAGGTTTCAGCTTGGCCTCCCCTGCCCTCCCAGACTGATATTTGGGAACAAATAGTTCTCTAACTGCCTGTTTATTAATAAAACATTTGCTTCCTCTAACACAAGCAGTAAGTAATTTGAAGTGACATTGCTGTTATGTTCCCAGTTATTTTTCAGCGCCACTGAGAAATGCATATATTTGTCTCTGTTTTGGGAAGCTCGAATTTACACCTTCAGTTTTTTGTTAAAGGCACTCATCTTCCCTTTGTAGTTTGCCCACCTTTCTCAGCTGCCTGTTTCAGTTTGTGTAATGTCTATAGGTACCTGTCACTGGGGAGACTTGAGGCAAGCCAAAGAGAAACATTGGGCATTCTGAAATCCTGCCAAAGGCACTGTGCCATCTTTCACTCCCTGTTCGAACAGGATTTCTTAGTCACATCAAGGTGCCAAATCCTAGTCAAGGTATTATTTTGTTATGTACCCTGAATGATCCTTGATCTAATTTTACTCTTTGTCTAAAAATTGGTTTAGTACCGATTTACAGTTGCTTACAGCAATACCAAAGGAGTCTACTGGCTCCAACCCCCTTCTCTGGGCTCAGCATAACTGGTCTTAGTACTGTGTCAGGTACAACCCACCTTTGCTCATCTATGTCCTCCTCCAGGCTTCCTCCTCCAACCTCCCCCCCCCCAGTTGGGCCTAATACCAAAATTCATTACTTTTTACTGAATTGTCGGGCTTTAAATTTTCCCCTCTTTTGCTAGATAATGCCAAGAGTTTAATTCAGGGAAGCATTCCTGCAGTATTCCCACTGACTCCAATTAATGGGCATCCATAAGGGTCTCACTTTCTGGCATTCTGACTAATTGCTTCTGCCCAGATTCCACTTAACCAGGCCAAAGAAACAAAACAAAGAACAACAACAACAACAAATCCTTATCATAAGGGAAGCTTCATCAATGCTTTTTGTTTGAGGTTTTTAGCATATTGAAGCTTCTGAATGCTCTTTTCCCAAGATTGCAGACCAAAAATATCATCCTTAAAGCAGAGATCAGTTGCATCCATAATACTTCTAATAATACAGGCATTAGCAATGCTGCCCACTAATTAGCCAGGACTGTACAGCAAGAGCACATCTTGTTGCTTCAACTGCACACCAAGTAGGCATCTCTGTTCCTCTGACAAAACTGATTAACCTTTATCTCCTGATTTAAGAATCTAGAATGATGTTACAAACAATTACCTCTTGAATCAATCATGATTAGTCCATTGTGTGCAGTGCAACACCACCTCCAAGTTCTGGTGTTTTAGCATATTTATTAATTTTCTAAAAAATTTATTGAGTGTTCACCATCTTCAGGAATGGATTAGATGCTGGAAATAACACAAAATTTATGAAGCAAAACTATTATGTGGTCTAATGGTAAGTTTATGGAAATAAAATAAAAAAGAGGAGTGGTAGGCAGAATAATGTCCCCCAAATGTTTATATCCTAATCTCAGGAACTTGCAAAGATATTATCTTACATAGCAGAAGGGACTTTGCAGCTAGGATTATGAACTTTGAGGTACAGAGTTTATCTTGGGCCCATCTGCTTACACGAGTCCTTAAAAACTGAGAACCTTTCTGAAATGTAGAGAGAAAAAGACATGATAATGGAATCAGGGTAAGAGAGATGCTGGGTTGCTAGCTTTGAAGATGGATGAAGGGGACCACAAGTCAAGGAATGTAGGTAGTCTCTAGAAACTGGAAAAAGCAAGGAAACCAATTCTCCCCCAGAGCCTCCAAGAAAGTTAAGAAGCTCTGTAGATACCTTAATTTTTAGCTCAATGGGGCACATTGTTGGATTCCTGACCTAATGTAAGATAACAAATGGTGTTGTTTTAAGCCACTAAGTTTGTGTAGTGTGTTATCACAGCACTGGAAAGTAGCATAAGAGTTTGTCTGTGTTAAAGGACAACTGTGCCACTGTAGCTGTGTGATTGGAGCACATGGCTTAACCTTCTTAGTGACTCAGTTTATCTGTTTATTGAATATAAGAATGCTTACTTTACAGATTAATCATGAGAAAAATGGTAAAATGAAGCAGGTGAGTCTTCCGCCCCATGCCAGAAAGCAATGGGAAGTCAGTAAATAGTTACTGCATATACTGTTGACACATAACTCTAAAAGTTATTTATAACAAGTCATCGGTGTTTAATGTAACATCCTGTTGAGTAGACTAAGAACCCCACCAGGTCAAGTAGGCAGCAGAGATGTAGAGATAATAGAGAAGTGCGTGAAGAGGACCCTACGTGAGTCCAGTAGAGATTATTCAGCATTCTTCCTGATTAAATCCTGTTGTTGCTTTTCTTATTTTACTGACGGTCCTAGGGTGTTCTGTTGCTTGAGCTAGGAGCACTAGGATGAGAGCTTCCAGTTTACATTCAGTTGCATTCCTGAGTGCTCAGCACAGTTAAAGCACATTTCTAGCTACATTGTGGTTAATGATTTCTTTCCATTCACATCAGTTTTGACCAACCATGGAGATGCAATGGAGGCAGCATCCCAAACACAGAATCACAAAGTAAACAAAGAGCTCTGGATCTCTCAATAACCCATAAGTGTCTCCCAGTATTGGTTGACCACCTCACATAGCTACAGCAGAGATAAAATGATATCAAAGTTTGAGCATGACTACGGATTACAGACTTCCAAATAACCAAAAAACTTTGAAGATGGCAAAGATCTTAGAAGTCTTGGGGTTTAACCTCCATGAAAAAGGGGAGAGGTTCATGATTGTTCAGAGGAAACTGGTGAGTCTCTAAAAGGTGTAAGATGGTGGTAATGTTGATCAGGGCTATCCCTATGGGTAATTTGAAGGTTAACAGCTTAAACCTCAGAAAGTTCATAGCCTTTAGTTACCTATGAAAGTCATATTTTACTAAAGTTGTCCCAGATGGAATATATTACTTATTAGGAATAAGAATGGAACATTTAACAGGAGAAATGTTAGAGATAATACAGAAAACATTCCTGAATGGTTAAGAGTATCAGACAAGATGACATCTAAGATAACTTCCAAAGCTAAAATTTTACATATATCTCAGTCATTTGAGCTTCTATACCCAGAAGAGAGCCAATACAAATAAAAGGTTTAAACTAGTGAGATATTTTCTTAAGGATCAACATGCAACTCTAAGTAGACTTTGTAACTCTCTGTTGGTTTAATGTTAAATCCTAGAAGTAAAAGGTGGCTAACATCCTGATGCCTTAGCATATACAAAAGTTCTAACAAAAAATGTTTATTTCAAGCTCTGTTGGAAAGAGAGGAAAATAATCAATATTGGCCAAATAAAGCAGTACACATTTGTTGGAGAAACACTATCACATGGGCTGGAAAATAAACTGTTTAAGGAAGAATGAACAAATTTTGCTTTTTGTAAGTGATATTAATTATGCAGCTCAAATGCTTCAAGGGTGTACTTTCTCTTTAGATCAAAAATCTTTGCACACTGTCTTCTGTGACCTTCACAAAAGAACTGTTCTGGAATTTCCTCTCCCTGAAGTTCCCATGCTCCCTGTATAGAAATAAAAGTCTTATAATTCCATTTCTTCCATCTCTTCTTCTCAAACTTTTTATGCAATTTCCTAATCTGGAAAGTCATTTCCTTTTCCTAATGGCAAGGTATTACAAATCTTTATAACCTTGCTTACCACACGTCAACTTCCAAGATTAATATAAAAATGCCTATAACTGAATTATTTGAGTTCTTAATTCTTTCTATAAATGTTAAAATGTTCATTCAAAATAGCCTATGAATAAATTATATTAGTCAATGTATAATTCAAGTTCCAAAACTAAGAGCTTTCACTGCTTTCCTTGCTTATAATTAGACCCCTGAAAATGTGTACAGGTTTGTCAGAGGGATTTGCAGGGCACCGTCTTTAGACAGATTTCCCTGTGTTCCTTTGACCCAGACCCTCTGCCCTGCTGGCTGAGCACCACTGACTACCTTTGTTGCCAACAGCCCCTGAGGGCTCACTGCATGGTGTGCACAGCTGTCCTCACTGCTTACGCAGGAGATATGATACAGCCATTCCTTCTTTATGTGGCTCCAGCTACAGAACATGCCCTTCCCCTTAATCTCACAAAAGAGGAAAGATCCTCCTGTAACTCTTAATGAAACTTAATGGATGGTCCAGGAATAAAGGGAAGGCAGCAAGTAAGACATAGAATGAGTTACAACAAACTGCATGCACGATTCCAGACAATCCCAGTGTTTCTTAAAGGGCCATCTCCCTGCCCCCCTCCCCCCGCCCCCCACCACAGCTGCTTCCCTGTAACCAAGTGCAGTTTCCCATCCCCATTGCCAGAAAGGCTCAGGTCATCTCTCTGGCTCAGTATCTCGATCAAATTCTCTCTCAGGCCCAGGGAAAGGAAAAAACTTTGTTCTCTTATTTCATCACAAAACTGGCTCCTGAGTCCTCATTTCCCATGTAAAAATTCACTTCCTTTACGAATGATTAACAATAGATATAGTTTGGTCCTTTGGAATGCCAAAGAAAGTCACACAATAATCTCAAATCTGCACATTTACCAAGGTATTTATTATCATGCTTTAAATATATTATTTAAATTATTAGCCTAATGGGATGTGTGTTGCCCTAATATCCATCTAGTTCTTTTCAGTCTCTCTGCGTTATTGATTCAAAAACATTGAACCTCTAATGTCATTCATATCACACAGGGTCACCTTGATACATGAGTAAAGATCTAGGTATAACATGGATTATCCCCGGTTTGTGACCAAACTGAGTGTAGAAATCATTTTGGGCTTCACAATTTCGCCAACAAAAGTTTTAGTATTCCTTTTAGTAATATTAAGAGAAATGTCAAATGGTTTAAAATTATTCTATCTGTACAATATCAATCACATGTATGTTTTTATGCTAAAACTCTTTGATGTAAAATTGAGATTCAGAAATTCTATGGGCTGTTAGACCAAAACAAGTGGCCAAAGTACAAGGCTACTTTTTTGGTCATAAGACTGAACAAGTTGGCTTCTAAAATTCAGCAGATTTTTAAAGTCATTATTCAGCAGCATATATCAGAGCCAAATGGAAAAATGGAAAGGGACTTAATAATTTGATGACAGCCAAGGTAGAGAACTTTACACAGGCTAACTCATTTAATCATGACAAACAACCTGAAAGGTAAGCGTTGTTATTCCCATTTAATAAATAAGAAAGGTGAGACTCATAAAGCATATGTGACCTGAGCAGTGTCATGAGAGTAGTAAGCAAAAACTTCCAGAATTTTACTCAACTCTCTTTGGCGGCAGGGCCTGGGCCATTAACAAAAACCTAGTAAGACGTGAACTTTAAATGAGATCTATTGCAGAGGGTAATGAATTTAAACTTCTTGCAAAACCATTTTTTTTTTCTTTGAGAAACATCCATTGTCAGGTTAGGTATAAATAACTTACGCTCCCACGTGACTTGGTTAATATGGAATGGTCTATTGGCTCTTAAATGGTGGTGTGGGGTCTCTTCTCAAAATGAGATGAATTGATTACAAAAAATTTTAATTGTTTTATAAATCAACTCTGGTGAAAAAAGAATCCATTATTTCCAGGTGTCCTGACAGTTAAGTGACTAGAATTTATAACAAATTACAAATACTATACACTTACTAAGAGTTCCTACTTTGGCTCATAAATCCCGCAAGGTACCTACCTGCGAGGTATATATGAATGATATTTATGATTTGAATGTTACAAGTGAGGAATGTGTCCTTGAGAGACATTATACAGCTTCTAAGTAACGAAGCTGAGAATCAAATCAGGTATATCTGATTCCGTCTTCAGTGCACTTTCCACTGTACCTTACAGAATCAGAAGTTTCAAGTACCATTTAAAATGTGATATGACTGAGAATAGGAGTTGTGTAAATGTGTGTAGGAGAGAAAAATTTAGTCGTGAGGCTTAATGATCAACGTGCAGTGCTGAGTCAGCATGCAGCACTAAATAGATTTTTTTCCAAGAACGTTTCAGGACAGAAAGTTTTGCTGGCATGTTAGTTGGTAGATCCTAGAGTCATTTATCTTTTAGAAATGGGGGTGTGTGGGGAGGACACCAGATTTATTAGTATGCTAAGAGAACAGAGGCAAAAGAGTTATATTAATTTTTAAAAAAATGAAAATCAGTAATTCATAGCTTTTGTTTTTCAATGCTTCCTTGCCCAGAGGTTTATGGGCAAAGATACAAAGTACTGTAATATGAAATAATAAATACTTCATTCAAAAAGAGCAAAATTCTGTATAAATTTTCAGAAGAAACAGACCAACAAAACGACAAATAGGTATCCTGTGTATGCCTTGAAAGTCAACTGCATAGACATGTTTGATTTAATATTTAAAAATAAACAGATATTTTTCTTTTTTTAGGTGCTGCTCTTCTAGATCTGATTTAGAGGCTTAACTAGATGTATCCTTCAAATAACTTGTCAGAAGGAAAAACATTTTACAGTTGATTTGGAAACTGATTCAGAAGTGCTAAAATTTACAAGTGTTAAGATCCTTGATCTAATGGCTGGTGAAGGTAGAATAGAGTATATAAAGCAAGGAGAAATAAAGCAAATTCTGTACCAGTGTGTTTCTAATGATTGATATTAAAGGTAGATCAAAAGAAAAATAAACACATGTGACAAAGAAAATAATTAGAGGGAAGAGCAAGAGGGGGCAAGGAAAGGATTGACTAGTTCATATAGGTTGGCAGTTTAAAGTTTAAAACAATGTTTCTCTTTCATTTCTTTCCTCAACCATTCACAATGAGCAAAATGAAGTAAGCTATCCCTGTGATAGGTGACAAAACATACTGGCCATTTCCTGGCTTGATCCTGAATTGTGCATGCAAAAATCTGTCACAGAATGAAGATAGTTGTGTAATGTGGAAATAGAAGAGAAAGGATCTGAATTTGGGAACACAATTCATATCAACTATGAAAAACTTCATTCAGTTGGTCACAGATATTTTTGAGCACTCACTGTGTGCCACAGAACTTGAACTAACATTGTTTTTTTTTTTTTTACCCTTGAACTCAAAGCTAACATATAACAAAGTGGCACATAAAGTGAATTAATGTTTATATGAATTCCTATCATCAACAATAGTACTTACTTGAACAATTTTCCCTGCCTGCTATATTGGATTAACTAATACCAGACTTACCTCCCTGCCACGAACCAACAAAAACCGGGTGAAATATGTAAGGCTGCTATTTTCAGGCATTGGATAATGGACAACACAGTACTGCAATTCTTGAGAGAAGGGAAACAAACGAGGTAAGCCTCGTGATCTACACTGTTCTCTGCCTGGGTAAATGCAATTTCCTAACCATAGCACAAATAAGCAGAACCCAAGCACAGCCCAGAGGTCACTCTGAGCTGAGGAGGTAAAGATCAGAGCTGGGCTCCTGAAACATCTGGAAGCTGCAGTGCAAATTAGCACAGAGGAAGAAGCTGTGCGGTAGGAAGCAACAGGATACCATGGTTGGGTGAAGGTGAAGGGACAGAGCACTGCACTGCTACAGATCCCTGGACAATGATGTGTTCAGGCTGCACATGATCAGACTCTGTAAGCCTATCAGAGAGTGGCTGCTATAAGGTTGATAGTGGTACGGATACATTTTAGGAGAGTTTCAGTCAGAGCTAAAACACCAGAATGGCCACACCTCAGAAGTAAGAAGTACATTCTAGCATAAAGCTACTGTAGACCTGCCCTGACAAACACTAGACAGAGCTTTAATAGTAAAAAGGAAACCTTCCAGTAATCAGTTGCCTGTCAGAACAAAACTCATGCTCTTTTAAGGAAGACAACATATCCAAACTCTGCACAATATATTATCCATTATGTCCAGCATACAATTAAAAAAATAAAAAACCTTTCCATGCAAAGATGAAGGAAAATGTGATCCATAAACAAGAAAAATATCAATCAAAAGAAAAAGACTATGAAATATCCCAGATGTTATCATTAATAGATGATGACTTTAAAGTGGCTATTAAATATGTTGAAGGGTTAAAACAAAAAAAGATGGTCTTTGTAAGAGCCTGGATAGGGAAACAGAAATTATTTTTTGAAAGCTGAATAGATATACTAAAAATTAGAGTGTCTGAAATTTTTAAATATTCACTGTTTGGCATTAATAAATTATTGGAAATAGCAGTAGGAAGAGCCAATAAACTTTAGACATATTCACAGAAATTCATCACTCTGACTGAAAAAGAAAGGAACAGGATAGAATAAATAAGAGCCTCACTGATCTGTGGGAAGACATCAAGGAGTTTACATACGTGTAATTAAAATTCCATAATACAAGAAGAGAGAAAATGAGGCAGAAAAAAATATTTAAAGGAGCTGTGGTTGACTTTTTCCCAAATTTGGTGAAAAATATTAATGTAAAGATTCAAAAAGTTTACCTAACTTCCAGGGATATTCCCATCACAGTCATACCACTGAAAATTAAATATAAAGAGAAAAACTGTAAATGCCTCCACAGGCAAATGGCACACTATATGCAAGAGCAAAAAAATAGTGATGATGGACAAGAAATAATGCAGGTCAGAAAACAAAAGAATGATACCTTTAAAGAACTGGAATTTGGGGAAGGGGAGAGGGAATAGAAGAAGGGATAGTCCGCCCAAAACTATATGTCCATTGAACATATCCCACGAAAGTAAGAATAAAATAAAGACATTTCCAGATGAATGAAAGTTCAAAGAATGGATTGCCAACATATCTATACCACAAGAAGTGCCAAAGGAATTTTTTCAGGCTGAAAGAAAATGACAGAGGTTGGAAACTGATCTACATAAAGGAAAGAAGAACTCAGACAAGAGTAATTTGTGCCGAAATAAAAGATTAGCATTTTTCTTATTTTAACTTCTATTTTTTTAATATTTTTATTTATTTATCTGACAGAGAGAGAGAGAGCAAGAGCAGGAACACAAGCAGGGGGAGCGGGAGAGGGAGAAGCAGGCTTCCCGCCGAGCAGGGAGCCCGACGCGGGGCTCGATCCCAGGACCATGACCTGAGCGAAGGCAGACGCTTAACGACTGAGCCACCCAGGCGCCCCCTAATTTTAACTTCTTTAAAAGGCAAATGACTGTTTGAAACAAAAATAACATTGTACTGTGTGTCTTTTAATGTATGAGGAATTAAAGTATATGGAAACAATAGCACAAAGGATGGGATAAGTGGAATTAAACTATTACAAGATTTATACATTCATGAAATACAATTTTTGAAGAGTGAAGTGTAAAGTGTTTCAATGTAAATTTCTAAGGAGACTGTGACAATTTAAGATTTTATATTGTAATTTTTAGAGAAACTAATTAAAAAGCTAGAAGCAGTCCAAATATCCTTTGATAGGTTAATGGATAAACAAACCATGATATATTCAATAACTGAATGTTAGAAATTAAAATTGAATGAATTTCTGGTTCACAAAACAGCCTGGATCAACTTTATAAACATTATTCACCCAAATAAGCCAAACATAAATTCTGTAAAGCCTGTGGTGATAAAAATCAGATCTGTATTTGCTTGGGGCAGAGGGGAACTTTGACTCCAAAAGAACACAAGTGAATATTCTAGGACATTGATAGGAGTGATGTTTTCACAGGTATATAAGTTTGTCTAAACTGATTATAAACTATGCACCTAAAATCTCTGCACTTCATTATATGTAAGTTGTATCTCTGTAAAGTTGATTTAAAAAAAAAACACTTTGTAAATATTGAAGAAACTAAGAGAAAAGGAAAAATTACTCATAATCCTATCACCCACAGGTAATAATTTAAATGTTGATGAATAATATTTTTGTACTCTCTTTTTACACAAATTTTTCACATTATAAATAGCATTCTGTGGCCTTCTTTTCATTTTAAACTTAAGCAATGGTAAAAGTGTTTTGTATCAGTAAGTGTTCTGTTCCAGTAATTTATAAATGATTACATAGTATAAATGTAGCTGGATTAAAGGCTTGCACAAATGTACAAAAATCTTAAATACAGCAATGAGTATCAGAAAGACTTCTATCCCAGCTCTGCCACCTAAAAAAAAGGGGGGGAGGGTGCTTCTTCTAGTTCCCATTATCCCTTTGTATTGTTGAGCTCTCATTCCCACTGAAGATTAAACATTAAATCTGTCAAGTGTAAGTACTGCTATCTTCCTATCTAAAAACACTCACTTCCAGGTAAGTCCTTTGTCTCTCAGGGTTTCTCCCATTTTTCTTGGGTTTCTCCTTCCCAAGATGGTGTCTCAATGCAATGATGGCATTCTGGTATTATTACACAAGGGGCATCTGGACTCCATGATGTCTTTCAGATGCTTGCAGTATTCATTCACTAGAGCGCAGCTTAGCCTGATTGGTCACTAATTGCCTTTCACTGGTATCCTTGAGTATGGCTGGTACCATCTGACCTTTTGGGAGTCATGTTATGACCCACTGCCAGTGACTGTAAACCTTGCCCTTAGCTCCACTCTCAATTGCATCATTATACCCTTCTAGTCCTAAATCTCAAATTCTTAAATTCCAATGGTCTTCTCAGCATAACTACATCTTGCTTAAAAAGCCTGAGAATTCTCAGCTGTTCATTCTACTTTATGCTAGAGTGTTCACGACACTGAGATTTCCTCAGCCCCACATGCCTCGGCACCTCCCATAGTCGTTGTTTTATCATTCTAATGGCATGTTGGAAAAGGACTGTGTTGAATGGGAATGCCTCTGAGAAGTTTTCATCCTTCCCAGACTATGCCAGATGATTTAGGATACCAGCCCTGATGTTCTTTGAATTCCCCCAAATTTACAAGTGTTTCTTCCTCCACTACAAGGATTCAACTACAAAGGAAAAAAAAAAAAGCCATAACATTTGCTTCTCTATTTTTGACCTACTCTTCTCCCTTTTGGCTTTATCCTACCCACCTGCAATTCCAGGAAGCAAATTTCCCTTTAATAGATGGCAGAAATCTCTTTTATATTACATCTTCCTCTCAGTTTTTCTTTGATTTTCTTTATAGTCAACCTTATAGGCATTGGTTTTTCATATATAAAATCCTACCCGAGTTGAAAGTCTAGCAACTAATCTTAAAACAGAATTGTTTGAAACTTAAAGCAATGACTTCTTATGTCTCTATTTTCTTCAAAGGGGCCAGAAGCCTGAAGGCACAGTAGTAATGGAGGAAGGGCAGGGGCAGAAAGAGCCAAGAAGAGAAAATGCATTTGGTCACATGTCAAACAGCATTTGGCTTTAAGTATGACATTGTTTTCATGTACCAAAATGTGTTTAACTAATATCCTATTGTTGGGCATGTCAGTTTCTACCCATTTTTTAAAATTATTATTATGTTTTAAGTTCAAAAAGGGAATTTTAAGAGGACCAGAAACCAGGGCTTATAGAGAAAAGATAGAAAGATCAGGTAGGAGAAAAAGCCTGTGCCACTGCTCAGCCCCCTTTCTCTTCCAGATGATTCACTGTCCTTACTATTGGAGCCTTGGTTTGCAGCGCAGTTAAGAATTCGGGGTAGAAATGTGTTCATTGGAGATTCCATCAGAACCTCCTCTAATGAGCTCATGACTGTTCCTGATGTGTGCCCACTTCCTCATACAAGGACTGAAATATCTTGGCAGCTTAAGTCAGCAGTTTCCTATCTAGGAAAATAAATAAATAAATATGCTATCCATGATGACTTACAATTTTTAATAAACTAAATGTCAGGCATAGAACCAAAAGGCATTTTTGAAAGCATTTCAATCATTTATACTTCTCTTACTGAAAATCTAATTTCTATTGAACACCCTCTTCCCCTAATCACCACACCTAATCCATCACAAAGTCCTATAAGCTCTTTCAAACTCCTTCTCAAATCTTGTCCAGTGATCTTCATATCCATTTCTTCCCTGAACTTTTGCAAAGCTTGATGACAACTTTTATTCTTACACTCTATAACCTTTTACATAGCAGCCAATCATCTTTTCAAACATAAAGTAGATGATTCCCCTCTTCCGCTTAAACATGTTGTACTCTGAATAAAATCCAAACACTTCATAGTCTGTCAGACAGTAGGTGATCTGGCTCCTGCCTATCTCACTTTATCTCCTATTTCCTTTGCACGTACTATCCTGAAGGATATCCTGAATAGGATTTCTTTGTGCTTCTTGAAGAATCCAGGCTCTGCCCTGCCTCTGAGACTTTATACTTGCTTTCCCCTCTGCCTACAAACCTCTTTTCCCCACTCTCAAATATACTAGACTCCTTCCTATCCACAGGTCTTAAGTATCGCCTACTCAAGACAAGCCTTTCCTCACCAAAATCTAATTAAAGACTCCTCAAAAAGCTCTCTATCTTATCACTCTCACATTGACCACCATTTGAAGTATTATTGTTGGTTTTATTGTTTAGTGTTTTACATCTATTTCCAACAGATTTTTAAGGTCTCTGAGGAAATAAATTTCGACTTACTCACTCCTGTACCCCTAATGCCGATTCACAACTCGAAATGCAAAGATATTTAATAAATATGTGCTTAAAGAGTATATGAATCACTTTGTTGTGAATCTCAAATAGTCATATTCTCACAGCCTGGGAACATATTAGAAACACAGTTCCTGGGGGCACCTGGGTGGCTCAGTCATTAAGCGTCTGCCTTCTTCGGCTCAGGTCATGATCCTGGGGTCCTGAGATCGAGCCCTGCATCGAGCTCCCTGCCCAGCGGGAAGCCTGCTTCTCCCTCTCCCACTCGCCCCTGCTTGTGTTCCCTCTCTCGCTGTCTCTCTGTCAAATAAATAAATAAAAAATATTAAAGAAAAAGAAGAAAAAAAAAGAAACGTAATTCCTGTACCCCAACTCACCCAGATCTACCAAATTTGAAATCCCAGTGTGGACCAGCCATTTGTGTTTTAATGAGCCCTCCAGTCACGATTTTTTTAATTGTCCCCATTTTACAAATAATAAGCAAAAGATCTAGGTGCTAACTCTGAAGTCCTAAACCTTAACCATTAAACCATGCTTCCCTAGGGTTCAGGAATTTAAATAACAAGAGAAGGAAATTTTTGCCTTCAGAGTCAGTACGAGTCAATAATTATAGAATTGGGTGAAAATGGCTCTTATTTATGTACAAGTTCTAAAAGAACACAGAGGTAAGACACTAGAACTCCTCCTGGAATGATAGAGAAAGTTTCTATTCCAAATTCCATTTCAGGTGTGCCTTTCATAATAAGTGAGAATGAGCTAAATAGAAAAGGAATGGCACCAGTGAGTGGGGTTTGGGGTGAATGGGCAAAGTAGAGAGATAAGTTTGAAAAACTACAGAGATGGGGCGCCTGGGTGACTCAGTTAAGTGGCTGACTCTTAATTTTGGCTCAGGTCATGATCTCAGGGTCATGAGATCAAACCCCACGTCGTGCTCTGCACTCAGCTTGGTGGGGAGTCCGCTTGTCTCTCGCCCTATGCCCCTTCCCCCACGCTCCCTCTCTCTCTCTCCCTCCCCCCTACTCTCTCTCTTAAAAAAAAAAAAGAAAGAAAAAGAAGAGAAAAAGAAAAAAAAAAAAAACAGAAAAAGAAAAAGACTACAGAGGTAGCCAGATCCTGTATAGTCCCAACTTGTTTTAGCCAGCTCAGGCTGCCATTCACATACACAATACCATAGACTTAGGTGGCTTAAACAACAGACTATTTTTTTTCTTCTCAGAAATGGAAGCTAGAATCCTGAGATCAAAGTGTTGGCATAGTAGGTTTTATTTTGAACGAGATATGGTGTCTCTTCTTACTCATCAATCCTACTAAATTAAGGCCCCACCCTTATGACTATATTTAATTTTATTTAATCTTAAAGATTTATTTATTTATTTAATCTTAAAGATCTTAAAGATCCTATCTTCAAATACCTTCACACTGGGAGTTAGGGCTTCAATATATGAATTGGGGAGGACAAAATTTGGTTCCTAGTATTGTGCTACAGAGTTTATCTTTTACCCTAAAGGAAATCGGGGATTGTTGAAAGATTTTAATAAAGGGGCAATGACTAACAGTCCTCTTCTTATTCCTTCCCACCCAGGATATAATATTTATATATTTTGAAGAGGAGTTCAGTATAATTTCAAAGAAAAGGTAAGTCAGCAATGTAGTCAAGGGCACTCTTACCCAAATGGAAGGTGAAGCAAAGTTCTCTCCACCTGTCAGCAGCATCTTCAGTCACTTGAATTCTGCTTTGGCTCCTCTATAAATTTTTTATTGTGCCCTGCTCCTAATTGGGATCTGTGTGTTATTTTGGCATTAAGCTTGAATTAAATATCATTTCACATGCACACACAAAAAAACCTGACAACTGATGATAAAGGGAAAGCTACCATTATAAATTATCTGGCACATGTATGATAAGGCAGATACTGGGAGTTGACTTTTCCAAATGGATTGAGTTCAAGATTCAGAGTTTTTGCCTTGCAGCCATGGAATGATATTTTTAAATGTATGTGCATAAAAAATTACATGTCCTTTGCAAATAATTTGACATATACTTGAGCTTGTATATACAGCAAAACCTGGAAATGCTTATTCCTAGTTCTTAATATTCAGTCTACATAAGAAGTATCTCATCAGCATATGTTGTATGCTCCCTAAATTAAAGAAATATCACATTATCCATAAAATGGCTTGAAAAGAATCTGGAAAAACATTATATACACAAAGGTTTTTAATATCAGGCATTTCTATACTCAACATAGTCTTTATAGATCACAGATCTCTTTGATGCACTGTGATTATGGGTCTATACAAGTTGAGAAGAGGAATCATATCATTGGACAGTATGAACATCTAATTTATGGAGATTTAATTCAGTTGTAAAGAGAAAGGAATGAAAGACATTAATGAGCTCTGATACTCAGGACTACCTTGCAAACTAGAACACAACCATGGAACTACATAAAATTAAAACCAGTTTAGCTTTTAAACACTGAAAAATGTATGGTTCATCAAGGGCCATTCTCTTCCAAAAAAGTTCTTCAGGTTCATGCTGGGTTTCAATGAAGCATGCTCCCAAACTGAGTAGCATGAAATTAAAATCAATTTGCATGTGGACATTCTTGGGAATTTGCTATGAAAATTGCAAGTCTCTTGCACTGTTTTTTTATGCCATCAATACAACTTGGTACACTGAGCAAATACACACTTGCTGAAAAAGATTGAGTGAAAATTATTGATTTTCAAATAATTTTCACATAATTAAGTGGGGGATGTACTAACTGAAGAGAACTGCCTTTCCCCCTAAAATTAAAATGAATATAGCATTGGTTTAAAGAAGAAGAAAATAATAATAAGCTTGCTGAGACAGGCTTGAAAGACTGACTATACCCAAGGTAGGAAATAAAGACAGTGCAAATTCAAGAACAAGTAGGCCACCTTTACTTTCCTGTCCGGGTTTTTTTAATCAGTCTTAAAGCTTTGTTTTTTGTTTTTTTCTATCACTTACCTTAACCTTTTTTTGTCTCCATAAGTTTTTAAGAATAAGAACTATAATATTAGTAGCATGAGAAAAAAAATTGAGTAAGAAATTGTCATATGCCAACTCTGTGCTAAGCTCATTTAGTCCTTAAAACAACCCAAAGAAGTTGGTGCTAATATTCTGGTATTTAACTGAAGCTAAGACCCGTAAATTAATGTACACTGGACCCGGTTGTGTTCTTCATCAGATATGCTCAGTCTCACCTGCCTCCCAAGCCCAGGCTGCTTGTCCTGCTTCCAGATCCACTGACATCTCTAGCAGTTCCCTGTTATAAAGATGTGACCATCTGAACCTAGTGGGACAGGCAGGCCGGAAAGTGAATCAGTTTTCCAATACAGAAACATCCAGCGTCAGCATGGCCTCCATCATGCTCACTGTGGTGTGGCCTCCATAGCTCCAGCACTGACGTCCAATCCACTCAGATCCCTTCAAGCTCTTTTTCCCAGTGGAGACATTAGATAGCAAACCCCAGGCATGGGGGGAATTAAACCAAACTTTGACCAGTGAAAAACAGGACAGAGGAAGGAAATTGTTCACCATTTCCCCACACATATCAAAATGCTGTGAGACATATCAAAAGCCATATGGCTTTTCCAGTCATGTCCGTTCTGACCTGGAACTATCTGGGTATTCTGTGAAGCTGTAGCCAGCATGGTAATGGAGCCCCTATTTTTGCTTTTACTTATCTCCTTTTCTGACACATTCTTTTCTCTCTCACTCTTTGGGACTGCCATCTACACCTCTCACCCCCTCCCCACCCAAAGGCTCTGTTTTCTAGGATACTCTAGCTGAGAGAACTGGGATACGTTATTGATTGTAAGGTGCATTCTGAGTTCAGAGATGTTAGCATGAACTAAGGCTTATACAGTGACAGCCAGGCTGTGTTCTGAGCACCTACTAGATAATCAATTGTTTTACTTCTCACCGTCTCTCACTGAGGAAGGTATCATTATCCCACTTAATAGGTGAGGTAACTGATGCTCAGAGTTTATGTAACTTTCCTGAGATCACAAAGAAAGTAACTGATGGAGCCAGGTAACAACGCAGTTCTTTCTGATGCTAAAGCATAGACCTTTAGTCACTATCCTACACTCTCTATACCTGCCCTTTTCCGCTACAGAGCTTCACTGGTTTATCGAAGGAAGAAAGTGTCAGGTCTAGTTATTAGGGATCTCTTTTGTTTTAAAGATCTTTCCAAAAATGTATAATACTAAGCTCATCTTTCTCTTCTTAAAAGCCCGTATCTTTAGCAAAGCCATTTCTCTCTATTTCATTACACTCAAACCTTTCCCTTCCGAGCACTTTTAGCAATCACCATGTATTGTCACATAGTATCACTTAAAAGAGAGAAGAGAATTTAAATTAATGGAGTGCTTACTAGGTATAAGGCACTGTATGAGCATATAGACACATCACAAAATTAATTGCAAGAAAAAATCTTTTTTTGCAGACACTGCTATTCCATTTACAGATGAAGAAACTGAATCTTGGAGAGGTTAAATAACTTGCTACGGTCAGAGTGTTTAATAAACACTAGCAAATTCCACTGGTCAGCACATCATTTTACCACTTTTTTTCTTCCAGTAAAAAAAACCCAGGTTTTCTCTTTTTCTATATTCACCATAGTGTCTAGTACAACATCAACATCATTTATGTGAAAGACACTCAACAAATGGAGCGATAAATGAATGCAGTGCAAGCACGCCATAAAATACAGCAGGTGAAGGGGAAGAAAAGTTATTTTACTGCAATGGTGATTCTCCTACCAACATATTTTAGGGGGCTCTATTGTTTTTAAATTATCTAAAACTCAATCTTGGCGGTCACCTTTCTTGAATAAATCGAAATCCTTAGAGAGATTCAGTATATAATTGCTTCATTATCTTTTACCCTCCTATGGAAACTTTGTTCAGAATTCTTACGCTTAAATATAGCAATCCTTTAGACTTTAGAGAACAATTTCTACATTTATTATTGCACATGTATATACTAGAAATGGCCCAATAAATAATTGTTTATAAGCTATCCATTATCAAAAACAATCTGCAGGTGTCAGGGTACAGCTGATAAATGAATTACCTGGCTCTTTTTAGTCAAATCAGAATTTGTGCTCTCAACTTTCTAAATCCAATCGTTAATTCCTTAAGACACGCGAGAGCACTAGATCAACCATTTACACAGCCTTTGGTCTTGGCCACAAACACAAAATCCTAAATCTCTTCTACTGCCAACTGGCACTCCGATGTATATGCAATGTTGGTGGGCTCATGTCGGGCCTTCTACAGAAGCTGGTTTTTTCTTACTCAGGAGAAGACTATTTCTTCACATCTAATTAGTAGGGAAATGGAAATGACTTACTTCAGAAAAGATAGATCCGCTTTCTTTTATTTCATTTTTGTTAACTATGAAGTCATTTTTACTTCATTAAAGGCTACATGTAGCTGTGGAATGAGATGTCTCAGAAATAAAACCCCACGCTCTGCAGGCCTTTCCCCCAAAAACCAAGCAATACTTCCAACACTACAGAAAAATCCAGGGTAGGTGGGCTTCGTAAATTAAGGAAAAGGGAAGAGTAGAATAAGAATAATAGTTTAAAAAAAAAGATACAAGATTTAGATCTCAAATAATGTGATACTTGACTTATTCCCCATTGCCAACAATAGCGTAAGCTTATTTTTCTTGCCCCTTATGAATCCAGATCTAATTTATCATCCACTAGCAAGACTCCAGGTCTTTTTTTTACCATCAGTACTTTCTAGGTTTTTCTAATCCATTTAATATCTGTATCACACATTATTTTGCCCCATATGTATCAAGCTGCATTTGCCAAAACTGAATCCCATTCTATCAATTCCTACTCCTGTTACTGACCTCTTTGGGTTCCTTCATAAGACTTTTCCATGTAGAGCCCCCACTGCACTTCAGCACAAAGCCCCTGTCCTTTTTGAAGCACTGCAATGTATTTGATGAACAGTGACTGCGTAAAATAGGAAATATAATAGTCATTCAGCTTCCATACACTCACTAAAGTAATTCAGGTCCCTGGTCACACATCACACATACAGAAATCCATGCCAGGCTATTTTCTTCTGAAGGTATGCATGGGTATGCACTCTGGAATGAATTCTCTGCCAAACCATGGAGATTATCAGAAATTGCAGCTCTCAATAACAATCACTGACTTTGCAGACACATTTAGCTGAAAAAACAAAATGACTTTATTATAAGTTCTCAAATCCTAAAATTAAATATTCTATAAGCCTTCCAATTCAAGTCTCAATTATCACTCAACATTTTAAGCCTGGGTACAAATAAGCATTGACTTAAATATTTCCTTCCCAGCCCATACCACATATTAACTATATAACCCCCATATAAACCAAATGATACAGTGACTACAATAATCTGTAAGTATAATAGAATTATTTAGGTGATCTAACAGGCTGGTACTCTACAAGAGCCTTCAACACAGTAACTGATGCTGAATCTTCCAATTATAGAAATGTATATGTCCACTATGAGTTATTTTTCTAGTTGCTAATAATGATATTAAGTACAGGACATATTTCATGACTAGCAGGCACCTCAATAGATGGAGAATAGAGACGATCACTTACCTGAAAAAGAACAGTATCAGGATTCAGGAATTCTGGGATATGTTTCCACCCCTGACATGAACCTCCTACCTTGCTAAGAAAGCTAACACTTCTCTGGGCTGCATGTTTACTAGTAACTACAAAATGGAACTAGATCATTATAAAAACAGACAACAGTGTGGAATTCTACAACGGACCTTCTATCTACTGATTTCCACAATAACTTAGTAATGCCAGATAATTAATTATGCACATAACCAGTGAGAAACAAAAGTAAGTTAAGAAATGTCGGTCTATGCCTTTTATTAAAAACTTCTTTGGGGGCACCTGGGTGGCTCAGTCATTAAGCGTCTGCCTTCAGGTCATGATCCCAGGGTCCTGGGATCAAGCCCTGCATCGGGCTCCCTGCTCAGCGGGAAGCCTGCTTCTCCCTCTCCCACTCCTGCTTGTGTTCCCTCTCTCGCTGTGTCTCTATCTGTCAAATAAATAAATAAAATCTTTAAAAAAAAACTTTTTTGGCTTTTTGATAAACCAAATTTACAATGGTAAATCTTATAGCCACAGGGTAATGAGCCCTTGTTATACAGAAATAAACCTTGAATTAGAAATGTTTCTACTGGTGAAACTTTTCATGTAAAGCTCTTACTATACTTGATCTTATGGGAGACATGCTAAACAAGAATACATATACTGTGTATATGTATCTGGCTCATTTTAGTTAATGACAACAAAAATATTCTAATTGTACTATATGTGAATTGAATAAAATGAAATCAATTAACCTATAAGATTCATATTATATTCTATTTTTTAAGATTTTATTTATTTATTTGACAGAGAGATAGAGAGAGAGAGAGAGAGCACAAGCAGGAGGAGCGGCAGAGGGAAAGGGAGAAACAGACTCCCCGCTGAGCAGGGAGCCCGACGCCTGGCTCCATCTCAGGACCCTGGGATCATGACCTGAGCTGAAGGAAGACACCTAACCAACTGAGCCACCCAGGTGCCCCTCATATTATATTCTAAAGCTCTAGTATATTATACTAACAATTACAACCTATCATATTTCAAATTGAGCCACTGTATAGTTCCTTAACAGAATAATACTAAAAGAGACGAAAGAATATTTGGTAGGGAGACAAAAACATCCCACTGTTATTCTAGGTCTTCAAAGTAGACTCAGGGGAAGCAGATCAACTTGGATGTGATCTTCTTGTGTTTCCAGGTTGTGTGGACATCAGGCAGATCTGGTGGTTGATGTTCTGAGAGTCCATATCACCAGTGGAGAATAGTGCTGCGTGAGGGATAACCTCTTGTAGAGCGGACTCAGGGAGATTTGTCCTTACTTTCCACAAGAGGGGAAGGACAGGGTATTCTCTTCCTATGGCCTTCCTCCTGGAACCCTTTTCTACACCTGACCTCTGACTAGAGAACAGTATGGAGAACCAGAGCCTGTGCCAATTGCTCCCCTATGACATGGGAGGGTTGAATCAAATGAAGCTGTTGAGCTTCTGCCTGCATGAGGAGTCGCACCAAGACAAGCTCTGCCTTGCCCTTGCAGAAGATTTGCTACCTCAGGAGGGAGCCAGTCAAACTGGAGGCAGGTGATCCACAATGGGCACCGGCCCCTTCAGGCCACACCTTGTCAGCCTGATGCTCCCCTGCCTTGGAGATCTGGTCATCCAGAAAATTCCTAGTGTTCCTCTCAGGCCTCTGCCAAATGTGCCATTTGGAATATCAAGAATGGAACGATACTTTTCAGTGCCTTTACAGCCTCCTTCAACCAATTTTTGAGTGATGTATGTATTTTGGGGGCAGGGTATGTTCTCAAAGTTTCTCAGCTGACAGCTGTCATCCCAGTATCATGACCTTTGCCTCCTGAGAAATCAGAATTACTTAATAATACTGAATAATTTAATTTAATAATACTGATGCTTCCGAATTTTCCTGAAGTAATTTCTAGTGGAATTTTATAAGTGTGCAGTCTTCACAAGCACTTAATGATGTTTCCTCTCTTTTGGAAAAATTCTCCTTCTCTTTTCAGGGTAAATTCTCAGTAAATTGAGTATGAGATACACATTTGTTTTTCTTAATGCAGTAGTACTTGGGTGTTCTTTCTGGAGCTTTTACCTCTCCCTTTCTAACTGGGTGCTTTCTACTGAAGCCAACATTTCTTGGCTTGGAACCTTTTCATATGATATTTAAGTAGATAGATTATTTCAGCTACTCCAGTTAATTTCTTGTGCATTTGGTTACCTTTTTCCAAAATGTTATAAATAACTATGTAACTCCACCACATTCAAAACTCCCTAAATTTATCCTGTAAGAGATCTTCATTAGATGCCTTGATTATATCTGATTCCAAGTTCCCATGATTCATGTTGTATTCTGCCAAAATAGCAGCCCAGACACTCATCTTTAGCGAGGTTCACCTAGAGGCTTGACCTGACTTTCTCTATTAGGAACTTGCTCCATAGGCAGTTAGGGTTTTCTGAAACTCCCCCCCGGCCCCTTTAATAAGTATCCCTGCTCTTCCCTTCCATTTTTGAAGTTCTTATGAAAGCACATTTATGCTTCTCTGAACATTAGAAATTTCTTCCAAAACCTCTGCTGGTGTTGTCCAAATCACTTCTCCCTTTCTCTGATGGGTTTAAGGGATATTTTGTTTGCAAATACTTGATGTTTATTTCACTTTATTGAGTCTTCTGAGGGCTGAGTCTTACCTGCAGTGTCAGTCACCAGCCAAACTTGTTGTAAACATTTAGATTTCTCTTCTTTCTATGCTTTCTTATAAGAATTTATTTTAAGACAAAGTAAAGAGGTTTAGCTTTTAAGCTCTTTATTCATGGTCTCTATGTTTGCTAGAACTGAAACTTGGTTCTCAGTCTAACATCTAGTACAGTTGATTTAATGTCTCCGAATTCTTTTTCAATGTGGCTAAACCTATTAAAAATGTGCCATTTTTCCTTTAGAAGGGCAGACTCCAGGCGCCAGTTCTTTGTCCTTCCTTATATACTAATAAAAGGTTTTAAGCACAAAACCTCCACTGTGACTTTAAAAGCCACTATCTTCCATAGCATTCTTTGCAGATCTGGGCCTGGATTAAGATACCTGGGCAGCGCCAATACTACCCAGCAGAAGGGCTCCTTGGATTAGTATCACCTCAGCCCTCAGTGGATCTTCTGTGGCTCCCAAGGTCACTGCTAAGTCATCTCAGTTTACCAGGATCCTGTGGCTAGAACTGACAACAGAGTGCTATGGTGAATATTCTTCCCCAAGCCTCCTTGGTGCCTAACTACCAGGACAGACTTCAGTGGAGGTGAGTGAGGAAACAAGACAGACAAAAGCAGTGCTTATCATGTCTTCTTCTCATCCTACTCCACAAAGAGTGTGATCATATCCCACAACGGGATATGGACTAGGCTCTGTGGGCGAGAGGGGACAGCCTATGGCTCTGGCCATCTTAGACCCTTCTTGGCTGCCTCAGGAACAGAGGAAGTCAATGTCTTTCTATACCTGTCACTCTTCTAGGTCACTGGTTGGGAAGCTCATGGTGGAGAATTTGCAGGTCCCCAACACTAGCCATTACTGTTATTTCTCTCCAATACACTTTTTATTCTGTGGCCTTGGAGACCTAACCTAGTCATGATGATCAGAGAAGACTACTCCTTGGTTTATGTCTGGCTTGCCGTGAATTTGTTTGGGAAAGAGCATAAGGGGTATACGGAGTCCGGCATGAGATTTCAACACACTTCCCTAATTTTACCTTCAAAAAATAAGGAAGAAATATTCAGAATTTTAAAATCTATTGCCCTTTTTCTCTAATAGACTTTATTTTCTTGGAGTAGTTTCAGGTTTATAGCAATATTGCGCAGAAGACACAGAGATTTCCCACATACTCTCTGCTTCCATACACACATTGCTTCCCTAGTATCAACATCCCCGACCAAAGTAGTACATTTGTTACAGTTGATGAACCTACATTGACACACCATAATCATCCAAAGTCCACAGTTTACATTAAGGTTCACTCTTGGTATTGTACATTCTATGGGTTTGGACAAATATACAATGACATGTACTATTATAATATCACACAGAGTAGTTTCACTGCCCTAAAAATCCTCTGTGCTCTGCAGATTCATTCCTTCCTCTTCCCAACCCCTGGCAACTACTGATCTTTTTACTGTCTTCACAGTTTTGCTTTTTCTAAAATGTCATATCATTGGAATCATATAGTATATAGCCTTTTCACATTAGTTATTTTACTTGGTAATATGCATTTAAGTTTTCTCCATGTCTTTTCATGGTATGATAGTTCATTTTTTTTTTCAGTGAAGAATATTTCATTGTCTAAACGTATTACAGTTTATCCATTCACCTGCTGAAGGACATCTTAGTTGCTTCCAAGTTTTGGCAGTTATGAATAAAGCTACTAATAAACATCCATGTGCAGGTTTTTGTTTGGACATAGTCTATTGCCATTTTACAGATGAGGCATGGAAGGCTTAGAGAGAATATGTGACTTGCCTAACACCACCTAGGTAGTAAGAACAGAATCTGTATGCACATCTGGTTCCCCAGCCTCTGCTCAATCAGGTAATGACCTGCTATCAGCTGCAAACTCCTTTAACTGTGTGATAATGGGGAAAGAGCAATTTAATACTTCATAACACTTACCTGGCTGCTTCTTACAGGGCTTATTCCAGAACTTAACAAGAAAAGCAGATTCTGAACTAAATTCAAGCACCAGGCCACAAGACTACCTTAGAAAGTATGTGGCCCAAGTGTAAAAGAAACTGCACTTACTGAAATTTAGAGTCCCTGCATCAGAATCCCAGCTCCATACCCTAGAACCCCTCAGTTTGCTCACTTATAAAATGGGAATATTATCAAAGGCACCTGGCATGTGACTGAACTTAAATAGCATTTAATTTCATTCCATTATTCATTTTTATCCAGATGGAGTCTGCACAAGATGAAATTTTATAGGCTAAAATACATTTTAACAGTAGTTCTCATCCTTGGTCACACATTAGAATCACCAAGGGAGACTTTAAAAATTGCTGATACCCAACACCAGAGATTCACATTTGATTGACTTGGGGTGTGGCCTGGGCATTGAGATTTTTAAAAGCTCCCCATATAATTCTAAGGTGCAGCCAATGTTAAGACTGTAGTATGTTAAAAGCCAGTGTTAATGAGCACTTGTAGATGCTAAGCATTGTTACATTATAAAGCATTTAATCCTTACAATGCTACATGGCAAGTGCTACTATTTTACTCATGAAGAAATTGAGACTCAAAGAAATAATTTCTCCAAAGTCATGAAGCTATAAAATGAGATTATAGAGATTTGAATTTGGGTCTCTGCCTTTTAAGACCAAGCTGGCAGACACAAGCTAATGATGTCAAAGTACAGGGTCCACAAGCCATTCTTATTACACTGCATGGCACTTCCTTGCTCCTCTCAAAGTTAGACCACTTCTTCTATGAATTGTTAGCATCATACCCAAAGTACGATGTCAACAGTCATCCCACTTTGTTCCTAAAAGGAGCTAAGCCAGATAAAAAGATCAAAATTCCAGGCTAGCTCAGACTTGGAGGTGACAAAATTCTCAGGTATTTCACTAGCAGAGACCCAAACAGACTAGATTTCTTCCTAGTCTTCTCAGACCGTGCTTGCCGATCACCATTGCCCACCACTTCATTCCTTTCAACCATACTGCCCAATGGATCCATCAAAAATTACCATTTGGAACCACTCATTGTCACTCCAAATATACTTGGCAGGAGGAAGGGCAAGGGGAAGGGAACTGGTGGCAAATAAGACTGAATGACAGTCGCCATGTCAGAGAGACTCAGAACTGGGAAGCAATTGATTAATGTCCAACCCTGGCAAGAAGCTGAGGGTAGAAGACACATTGCCTGACAGTATGCACCTGTCATTTTTTCTAGCACCTGTCATTAAGTATCTGAGTCTCCCTGGCCCAGTTCACTCTAATTCCTGTTCATTCTCTAATGCAGATGTGGTCAGAGAAAAAAATTTTAAGGACCCAGCTACATTCAGAAAACTTCTCCCTGAGCTTCATCTCAGAAGGTTCTTTCTATATCTCTGTGTCTTTACTCCCCATCATAAAACTAAATTAAAAACTTGCTAAGAGACAAAGGGCTACATCAAAAACCTTGGGGCAGTCATGCAGGACCTTAAGCCCTGGGTTACCTGGCTTCCTGCTTATTAACGTTTGTATCCATCATCAATAGGAGGGAGAAGGAAGATCTTGAGCCATCAGAGCACTGAACCCGCTGGAAGACTGACATTCTTTAACAACTTTTATTGGGGAAGAGAGTGTAATTTAGTGAAATAATCTTTATCTTTGTCATTAGGAAATGTTGGTAGGCATTCTAGCTGACTATATGTTAGTCCTGTGAGCTTGGACACATCACTTAATGGCCATTGGCTTCCTCATATAAATTAAGGATAAAATAACTTCCTAACAGAACTATTGGGAGGAGCAAATAGACTACAGTATGAGAAGGTTCTTGTAAAACACTTGCCATCATAAAGATTAGCTGGCTGTTTCCTGTTGCTGGAGAGACTCATTACCTGTAGTTAAATTAAAAATCCCTACTGCTAGTCACCCTGGAGCAAGCAACACAGAGATGTCCAATTCAGAAGCAGCTCGACACAAATCAATGCTGACTATTTAAAGCATCTACCCTAGTGACTTTTGCTTTGGGGCTCTGTTTGAAAACACTGTTTTCTCATGCATATGCCATGTCTCTCAGGGTCCCAAATCCTATGGGCTCTTCATTGTTTCTCAGTTTCAACCACTCCAGTTGCTTCCTGGGACTCCACCAAAAATAAATCTTGCATATGCTACATATCTCTTTAAATTCACATCATACAATTCCAAACATACTGTCAAAAACTGGTAAAAATCCATCTATCCATTTTATATGCTGTGGCAATTGTCAAAAATAATAAAATTAACTTCAATTATGTAGACATTCATAGTTTTAATACATTTTAATTGATTATCTATTCTGTGACAGACATTGTGATATGTGCTAGGAATATAGCAAGACATAGTTTCCATCCTCAGGGGCTCCCAATATAGTTGGGACACTTACACAAAGAAGATGATTTCATACACTGGGAAATATTCCGCATTGATACTTGTCCGAGATGCTATGGGAACAGTTTGGTAGGTGGAAAACACTGGGACAGTCAAGGAGTCAGCCTGGATTCATAAGTCTGGACTGACCTTTTTTTGAATTCTAGAGTGAATCTAGGCACATAATATAAATAGTTGGGTGCATCTAGATTCTGAGGAATACCCAACTGAGGAAGTTGGGTACATCTAATCCCCTTAGAAAATGTCAGGGTTGTTTTTTGTTTTGTTTTGTTTTGTTTTGTTTTTTGCTAATTCATTCATTCCTTAATAAATAATAGTAAAGATCTACTAGGTGCCAGACACTGTGCTAAGAATTGAAAAGAAAGAGATATACTTTTCTTGCCCTCAAGGGCTTATTGTCAAAAAGCGGAGTCAAACATGTAATGTGGTAACAAATACGGTGAAATAACAGAGAAATGTACAAAGTGCACAAGTGACCCAAAGAATTTTAAGATTCGGTCTACTTTGGGTAGTCAGGAAAGGCATCCCTGAGGAACAGACTTTTGACTTGATTTTCTGAGGCCTGGGGTGAAGTGGAGAGGAGGATGGGGCAAGAAGCACAGAAAACAGCACAGGCAGGACACAGAAAGAAAGTCACACAGTGTTTCCAAAGATGAGAGTCCCCACTCCAACAAGGGAGTTTTCTTTCCCTCACCTCATACTTGGGAGCACTTCCCTCTTCTCTCAGTGTCTAACAGTAGGCTCTTCCACAAAGCCTAGATAATTATCACAAGCACAGAAACATGTGAGGTGGCATCCCTATTTTGACCTGCTCAGTCAAGGGGCACACCTAAGTCCCCTCCTCTTGCTCGGTCTTTGTGGTTAACAGTCAACTTCTAAAGTATTAAAACAAATATTATTTTCTGATAGATTGAAAAGTGAAACTCAGAGATAACTAAATGCACAGATAGCTAATGACATAAAGACTAGAATCTAAGTCTCCTGACTCTTGCTTGAGCCAATAATCTTTTCACCATCCTGAAGTCACCAACCTAGAGTACAGATATGAGGCTGGATATTCTCTGTTCACCCTTATCCATTCTGTTCCCCTCTTCCCTCTCCAGGGAGGCTGATTTCTAGGAACGGCATCAGCCAAGCCGCCCTGCTGCCAAGGTTCGACCTGATTCAATGGGAGTCATGGAAGTAAGAGAAGAAGCTCAAGGGAAGCAGAAGCCAGGATATTCACAACTCTGGCTCCCTTCCTGTTGGGAAGACTCCTCCACCAAAGGCCACAGCACTAGTCAGGGATCTCCCTCTAGAGCTACTGCTTCTCTCCAAGGGCTGGTAGTCACTCCAGACCTAGTGGTGTTAATGGCTTCGCATGATTGCTAGCACAAAGATGCCTTTGTTGCATTCTTGTAGCCGCCCCAAGATCACCACAACACTGGATGGCTTAGAACAACAGAAAAGTATTTCTCACAGTTTCAGAGCCTAGAGTCTGAAATCAAGGTTATCAGTAAGGTTACACTCCAGAGGCTCTAGGGGAAAATAGACTCTTTGCCTTTTCAAGCGTTAGGTGACTGTCTACATTCCTTGGCTTAAAGCCTAGCACTCCAAGCTTTGCCTTAATCTTCACATTCCCTCTTCCTCTCCTGGCTGTGTTACCCACCCCCTCACTAACTCTCTCTCTTTTTTTTTTTTATTATGTTATGTTAATCACCATACATTACATCATTAGTTTTTTGATGTAGTGTTCCATGATTCATTATTTGCGTATAACACCCAGTGCTCCATGCAGAGCGTGCCCTCTTTAATACCCATCACCAGGCTAACCCATCCTCCCACCCCCCTCTCCTCTAGAACCCTGTTTGTTTTTCAGAGTCCATCATCTCCCATGGTTCACCTCCCTGTCCAATTCCCCCCTTCATTCTTCCCCTCCTGCTATCTTCTTCTTTTTTTTAACATATAATGTATTATTTGTTTCAGAGGTACAGATCTGTGATTCAACAGTCTTGCACAATTCACAGCACTCACCATAGCACATACTCTCCCCAATGTCTATCACCCAGCCACCCCATCCCTCCCACCCCCCCACCTCCAGCAACCCTCAGTTTGTTTCCTGAGATTAAGAATTCCTCGTATCAGTGAGGTCATATGATACATGTCTTTCTCTGATTGACTTATTTCGCTCAGCATAACACTCTCCAGTTCTATCCATGTCGTTGCAAATGGCAAGATTTCATTCCTTTTGATGGCTGCATAATATTCCATTGTATATATCTATACCACCTCTTCTTTATCCATTCATCTGCTGATGGACATCTTAGCTCTTTCCACAGTTTGGCTATTGGGGACATTGCTGCTATAAACATTGGGGTGCATGTACCCCTTCAGATCCCTACATTTGTATCTTTGGGGTAAATACCCAGTAGTGCACCTCACTATCTCTTTTTTATAAGGACACTTGTGAAGGCATTTAGGGTCCACCTGAATAATCCCAGATAAGATCCTCATTTCAACATCCTTAAACACATCTGTTACCTTACAAAGTAATATTCACTCTTCTGCTATATAAGGCAATTTTTAGTTCTGGGAATTGGGATGCAGTATTTTGGGGGTACCATTCAGCCCACTGTAGTGGGCTTGTTTTCCTTAACTCTGCCTGTTCTGGTTTAAAATAATGCCTTCAAAAAATAGTAACAATAATACCTTCATTGGATTTTCCTCAATTACTCTGCTTGTCTGTTCCATCTCTTTGATCCAATCTAATAAAAATGTGCTTTGGTAACTTTGCAGCATACATGCGAGTAACACATATAGGGAAGCCACGAGACAAAAATAATATATAAATTTTACTTAACAGAAAATAGTTTTAAATATTTTTCCATTTTAAGAAAGCAGAGAAATAATGTGGAGTAGAATGCAAAATTCACATGATTTTTACAGACAAAACTTATGATTTGAAGGAAGTTTATAACCCACTGAAGGTCATTTTTAGCTTCACTCCCTGATTCTTGTATCCAGCCACCGGGACAAGTTGGTTTGTCAGTACTATAAGATGTAAACCCTAACTACCTTTACAATAGCTCACCTTAATTTCTTAATTTGATTTCTGTTTTTAGTGATTAGCCTCTAGGCTTGAAGGATATTGTCCATGAAAAACAGAAGTTTTGTGTTGCTTTGACCCTATTCCCTTGGGGGGTAGAAAACTCATTTCACTTCTCTCTCCAGTTTACCATCTGTGTAGTGGTAAGATGATCAAGTAGTGAAATGAGGTTATGTTGATCAGGTTAATGAGATTTACAGTATTGGACCATGCATGCACCTTCATTAAAGAAACTTGAAATGAGTATCCATTCTAATATAGCAATAGCTCCAGTCCCCATTGATGGCTCTGGGTGACATGTGAAAGGCAAAAATGAAGAACCTTCAACTTAGGAGACTACTGACAAATAATTGCATATCTTTGTAAAATCTAACAACTGTGGATTGGCCTCCATGCCAAGAAAGCACTACAAAAGAATCACAGTGTGTTAGAACACTGCCTCAGAGAAGCCATTAACTTATCTCTTTTTATCATTTGCCATTCTTAACCCATCTTTTTTTTATCATTTTCACTTGCAATTCATAGCAAATCCTGTTTCATCTACATAAAATATATATATATATCCAAAATCCAGTCACTTCTTACCAACACTCTGAGCTAGACCCACCTTGGCTGACTGCAGAGTCTCCTAACAAAACTTTAGCTTCTGCCCTTCCTCATTATAGCCTATTTGCAACACAGATCTTCTTTTAAAATATGAGTTGGATCATATCATTACTCTGATAAAAATCTTCCAGTGTCTTTCCATATCACTTCCATATCACTCCAGTGTCTCTCCATATCACTATTAAACGTCAAAAACCCTTAAAATAGTTTTCAAGGCCTTCAGTCAGTGTTTCTCAGTGAAGGTGGTAATGCAATGAAGGGGGCCTTTTATAAAATTCTCCAGGGGAATTTTACTGTTTCCACAAGTGGCACTCTCCCCATCTAGTGAGCAGGGTAGGATTGGTAGATGTTCTGCGACACACAGCACAGTGACGAATCTCCTTGCCTCTGACATGACTTTCTGGTGTCCTTGCTCAACATTATACCTCACTTCATTTGGAACTTTATCAAGAATTGTTCTTTTCATGAAGTCCTGTCATCAGTGACAATGCCACTCATGATGGTTGAGTCACAATATCACATTTGTATCAATCTACATTTTTATGACATGTTTGTGGTGATTCTGGCTAAAGGTGAAGCATCTGATGACTTCATTATGTCTTCTGATGTAATCATACACTAGAGTTTACATGTATTTTTAGAAATTTCTCACATATTTTACCCTTAGGAAATTATATGAGTTTTTAAAAATTATATGTATAAGTAGGTCATATTATCTATGGATTTAGTTTCAGGAAAGTATAGAGGGCATTACAAAACATTTTCTATGGTATGAGCCACTGGGTCTGACAGGTTCACTTTATGTAATCTGGCCTATGTCACTTGTGTGGTCCCCAAGGCCCCATCACCTCCATCTCCACTAGCCTCCTTATTAGCAATCCAAGTAGGGTCTCATCTCAGGGCCTTTGCACTGGTTTTTCTTTCTGCCTGAAATGCTCTCCCCTCATATGTGTTGACATGGCTCTCCCTCTGAATTACTTCCGATCTCTGCACAAATGTCACCTGAGCAGTAAGGACTTCCCAGTGCTTTCTTTCTTACCTTATCTTACTTCTCCAAAACATTTATCAACCCAGCTGACAGTATCTAGGTTTTACTTGTATATGTATTTGCTTATGATCTATCTCTGCCAATTGGAGAATAAGCTACCAAAAAGTAAGACCTTTATTCCATCAGTGCCTAGGCCAGTTCCCTGAATATCATCAGCACTCGATATGTATTTGTCGACTAAATGAATGGTAGTTCATTTTAATTTAAAATGTTAGTTTAAAACATAAAATTTTTAATTTTTAAGAGTCTTTTTTTGTTTGCTAAATCATCTTTTTTTTACAGCATCCTGTTTTTGTTTCATGACTTTTCAAAAGATTAATGGTAATTTTCATTTGTTTTTTAATATTTTATTCTTCCTAAATTTCCTATTACTCCAAACCTTCCTCTCATCACCTATGTTATCTTTATTTATTCATTCATTCATTTACTATCTTAATCTCCTTGTTTCATGTTACAAACTTCCTCAAATGCCTTGCCACACTACATTTTTCTGAGTGGGACACAAAAATGCTAACTGGAGGTTCTGGAGGAGGATGGAAAGCAAGGCCTGTCAACTGGTATACGTCGGTGTGAGGTGATCTGGTGGCCAGCATCCTTCTCAATGGGAATGGCCAAAGTTCTGCTAGTCTTTTCACTGTGGCAGTCCCAGTTGCCCAGGGAAGTTTCCTCTCAACTCTTCCTGAGAAATATCAGCCTGGCTACTAAGCTCTAGAACTGGGTGCTGCTCAACAAGAAGATTTGCATTAGTCCATCTATTTGCTAGCCCAGGTCCCAGCTCCCCATTTCTCCATTCATGCTATTTTCTCTAGCCTCTCTGGCTTCATTCCACTCTAATCACTAGCTTATTCTGGGTAGGGAGTGAACATCTAGGGATCTAATTGCTCTTTAAAAAGACTTTCAAGCAAACCCCCTTTCCAACAAACCTCCCAGACACATACCCACAAATACCCACACATTTTATCCTTGTGTTTGGTGCCTCCAATCCCAGGACCTTACTGAAAAGTTTGTGGGGTAAATCAAAGGGTTTCCCATTGGTGCCACAGTCTGTAGGCATTTACCTCTAATTTTCCTCTGTGCCATAGATAGAGTTCCATTGAAGATGATGTTTGTGTTTTGCCTTTAGTTCTCCTTACTTTGGGTGTAATTTATGAGTAGAGGAAAAAAGTGGAAAGTGCTTTATTCAACCATTTTGAAATCATTTATCTTCCGCAATGATTTATAATAGCACAAAGGTTTTTTGTTTTGTTTTGTTTTAATTTTTATCTAATCAAATCTCTATTTCCCTTGGTTTTTTCACTTGGTCTAGTAGTTTCTGAGTGCCCAATATGTGTCAAGCAATGATCAGATACTAGGGTAACAGCAGTAAGCCAGACAGACACAGGCTCTGCTGTTACATAAGCTATAGTGCACTGAGGTGACCAATACTAACTTACGGTTATATGTGTGAGGATGTTATTTTTTTTTATTTTATTATGTTATGTTAGTCACCATACATTACATCATTAGTTTTTGATGTAGTGTTCCATGATTCATTGTTTGCATATAACACCCAGTGCTCCATTCAATACATGCCCTCTTTACTACCCATCACCAGGCTAACCCATCCCCCACCCTCTCCTCTCTAGAACCCTCAGTTTGTTTCTCAGAGTCCACAGTCTCTCATGGTTCGTCTCCCCCTCCGATTTCCCCCACTTCATTTTTCCCTTCCTACTATCTTCTTCTTTTTTTTAACATATAATGTATTATTTGTTTCAGAGGTCCAGGTCTGTGATTCAATAGTCCTACACAATTCACAGAGCATGTGAGGATGTTATTAAAGGAAAATTTCAGAATGCCATGCAATCCTACAGAAAAGGTGTTTAACGTTGTATAACGTACAAGAAATGAAGGTTAAACTGGTTTATTAAGCAACATTTCGGGTTGAGGGATGGAGGTGAGTGTGGAGAAGAGAAACAGAGCATACAGATAAAATAATAATAAAGTCAAGTCCAGCAGGTAGGACACAGCACAGCATATTCAGAAAACTGAAAGAACTCCCTTAGAGAAAGAACATGGAGTGGGGAGAAACAGCGATTCTGGGTAACAATAGAAAAAAATCATGTTGCTCTTTTTTTTCTTGGCCAACTAACCATAAGTGTTAATTGTCCTTACTCTATTCTCCCATAGCAATCTGTACAAACTTCTACCACTGCCTTTATAACACTTTTGCAATTGTATTTGTCCATCTTTCCTGCCACACAGGAGAATGCAGGCCACTTATTTATGTCTGTGCCCCAGTGCCTGACACGGTGATACCAACTTCAGTGGAATAAATAAACACTTGTTCATTGAATTAACTCTTTACCTTTGCTTAAACTGTACCAGAAAACTAAGAAGATGTGAATGAAAGTGAAGGGCAGACATAATGAACAGCAATAAAAATCAAAATTTAAATCTTCTACACAATCTTACCATACTTAAAACTAATTGGCCTAATGGTAGTGATTCTGACTTCAACCCCACCTCTGCTTTATCTTATGGAAGGTAAGGAATGAACATTAGCCCCAGAGAGAAGCTTCTTGGGGCCAAGCAGATGTGCCTCTAAGGACCAAACCCTAGGAGCAGAAGGAAACCTCATGTGACAGCTCTGTGCTGACCAATACTAAGAATGTTCTGTGACTGGCAGCTGCAGATTTGAAGTTTATCTAAGTTTAAATCCTGGGTAACTATACACCCTCCATGAATTAGCTGGTGCCCTACACAGCTGTGACCCACAGTGAAAAAGGGACTTATTATCTTCAGTTTAGATGTGTCGGTTATATTAGTTTCAGTGGCTTTTTATAAAATTTCCATCTCCTGGCAATCATAGATACTTTATCTTCTCCTCAGGGCCCATATTTGTCCTATTAAAACCAATTATGAGTTTTAATATCTCAGGAAATCTCCATCAGCTCAATAAATGTTTAAGAGGAAACTCAAAGCTGACACCATATTTTTTACTTCTAAGAACAGTTCAGATCAGAAAAACAATCCAACAAGCTTTCTTCTGGGAGAGATCTCAACCTCTCCTGCTACAGAGAAATGAATTTGTTCATTCCTTATACATTAAAGGTATACTGAGCACTTACCATGTCCAGTTAATATGTGGTGCATAATTAGTGATACCTATATAAATAGACAATGCCCCTGCATGTGGGGGCTTATAATCTACAGGAAAATTAAAATGCAAAAATATTTAAATTATAATGTGATAAGAAATTTTATAAAAGATGAATCAAGTTCTCCAAAAGAACAGAGGAAGAACAGATTCATATGGACTTGGCTGGGATGGATGAAGGCTTCACAGAGAAGATCCACTATGAGATGCATATAAAGGATGGATAAAAGTTTGGCTAGCAGAAATAAGAAAATGTCTACCAAATATGTTCTAACATCTAGACACTACCTATATATAATATAACAGTAAGAGCGAATTCTTATTGAAGAGATTCCATGTGCCATACACTGTGCTAAGGGCTTTATGTGCATTATTTCATTCAACCCTCAAACAATCCCCTATGAAAAATATTTTGATTCATTTAACAAATAAATGCCTTTTGAATACCTACCATGCGCTAGGTGTTGCTCTCATTATTAATATTACTCTCACAGATGAAGAAGTTGAGATGTAGAGATCAGCAGAGCTGGGATTTGAACCCACATGATCTGCAGTCTGATAGCAGAGCACTATATAATCTCCCACAGTGAAGTGTTCTAAAGCTAGGCTGTCCAATGTGCTACCACTAGCTACATGTGGCTATTGAGCACCTGAAATCTGGCTTGTCTGAAAGCAATGTGCCACCAGTGTAAAATACATACAAGATGTTGAAGACTTCATATTCTTTAAAATGTAAAATATCTTTAATAATTTCTCATATCACTTACATATAAAAAATAATAATTTGGGAGTACTGGCTTAAGTAAGTATGTTATCAAAATTAATTTGATCTGGTTTTCTGGTTTTATTTTAATTAATGTGGCTACTAGAAAACTATAAATTACAAATTGGGCTGGCATTATAGTTTTATTGGATTGCTCTGGAGATTATGAAGGTGGGTAGAAAGATGCCCTCAAGGTGACTGCATAGCAGTACAATGCAAGGCATGTGACAACTGCCAAAGGGGGACACACAAATACTGTTACTTAAGAGTTTACAGAAGACAAAAATTTCTTCTGACTAGGATAATTGGATATCTTTACTGGTTTGATTACAACTGAATTTTCATAAAATTCCAAATCTGAATATTTTCTCTAACCCATATGGAAATATGAAGAACTGCTGGAGCCCAAAAGAAAACCTCTAAGTATGACTTCTGATGTCTCAATCAACTACCTACATAGAGAGTGAGAATAAAATGGATCAACAAAATCCACGGCTGCTCCAGAACTCAATTAACTCAGAACTGCTTAATAGGTAGCAGACTTCCTTCATCTAGTAAACATTTCTTAAGTGCCAATCTAACGCTGAGACAAAGATATTAGATTCCACTCATAGTTAACTTACCGGATTCCTTTTGCCTTCTCTACTCAGACATTACAGGAGACATGGTTAGGCAGAGAACTGGCAAAACGGTAGACAACTGGGTGTGCGTGGGGAAAGCAAGAGTCCTACAAAATCCACAAATTAGTAAGTAGCCTCTGAATTAATTAGATCAACATATCTCCATTGGGATTCCACTGGTTTTTCATTTTTGATTAATTTGAAAAATCATCTAATTTATGAACTGGCAGGATGTTTTGAAAGATAAACAAAGCTGTCTGCAATTTGAATTTCTCCTGACTTTGTCCAGCTCCAATTTCACATTTACCTCATTCTCTCAATTGTTATGGACTACTTGCTCTTTGACAACTCAAAGAACCAGATGTGCTTCAAACCAAGAGGCCAAATTCTTCTCCTGAGAATTCTCCTCCATGGGAATTCCTATAAAAAGTGCTATAAAAAGTGAATCTTCCCGGCAGCATTTTGAAGGCGAGCTCTTTGCTCCACATTGCATCAAGTTACCTGGACACTGTTCATCATTTATGGTTCCGGAGCTGTAACTTTCAAATGCAAATGTGATACAAGCAAGACTCCTTGAGACACAAGAACATATTGAGATGTCATTGTAATTACATAGGACGTAGACCTGGCAAGCAAGCCAGGACTATGTACATGCAGGGGTAGTTTGCTTCAAGCCAGTTATTCTCTCTCCTCAATTCCCAGAGGCCTAGCCAAGAACTGAGACAAACCACAGTTGTGTGAGCACCTTCCTGGAATTGCAAACACTGACAACAAACTCTCCAATGTGTGAACCAGTGCTGAGTCTCTACCGTATACTAGGGATGCTTTTTTTTTTCTTTAAAATTTTTATTGTCATGTTAATCACCATACATTACATCATTAATTTTTGATGTAGTGTCCCATGATTCATTGTTTGTGCATAACACCCAGTGCTCCACACAGAACGTGCCCTCTTTAATACCCATCACCAGGCTAACCTATCTCCCCACCTCCCTCCCCTCTAGAACCCTCAGTTTGTTTTTCAGAGTCCATAGTCTCTCATGGTTCATCTCCCCCTCCGATTTCCCCCCTTCATTCTTCCCCTCCTGCTATCTTCTTTTTTTTTTTCTTAACATATATTGCATTATTTGTTTCAGAGGTACAGATCTGTGATTCAACAGTCTTGCACAATTCACAGCACTCACCACAGCACATACCCTCCCCAATGTCTATCACCCAGCCACCCCATCCCTCCCACCCCACCCCCACTCCAGCAACACTAGGGATGCTTTTGACTTTAATTCTTACAGTGGTGCTAACTAGACATTATTCATTCCCATTTTAAAAATCAGGAAACTGAGGTACATAATGTTTAGCAACTAGTATAAAAGCCAGAAGGGTTAAGTTGCTGGCCCATAGTAGAACAAAGTTTCAAAGACAGGCTTATCTGAACCCATGTCCACGCTCCCAACTGAGGGACACAGTTCTTACCATAATATTTTCTATTTAACAGTGTATGAATGCATCCTGTACATCACTCCACAAAGTATTTGATATAATTGGGCAAATCAAGACATGACTGTTAGCCATCTGTAAAATGGGTTCATGATAACAGTCCCATCATAACATCTGGTTGTTAAGTGGTCATGTGTACTTCTTTATACATCCGTTTTATTTTGCTTATTCTCCATTTCCTTCAACAGAGTTTTAGAAATGCCTTGACAAGCTATCTAACTGCTCCAGGCCTCCATTTTCCATCTTCAAATAACACCAGCCTTGTGCTAGCACATGGGGTTGATGGAATGAAATACTGGATCTGATAACTATTTATTGTTAGGTGCTATACCAATATGACTTTGCAAGTAAGCTTTGCAGCTGAGGAAGAGTTTAAGAATCACAAGTTTTATTTTATTTCCTCTCTTCACTCATAAGAGAGTAAAGTGAAGACAAATTAAACACTTCATTCCCATTGTTCTAACTTTTAGTTACCCACAAACTTGGGATGTACTTCTTTTAATTAATTCATCATGTTCCTAGATGTTCCTAGTGCTCACAGCTTCAAGAGCCCAAATACCTGATTTCATGTCAGTACCTGCTACCTGGAAGAATCTTTCCAGAAAGATGGGAGGATACTGAGTGGTCAGCTTTGGGCATACTTAATAACAATCCCCAAGGTGTCATTTTCTGGACAACTCCATTCTGTGAATAAGGTCAGAGAGTAAAGTGAAGCCCTCACAGGTAAATATTGAACCAGGTGTTAAAACACCAGCAGACACCATACATAAATAGCAGCTGCTGGAAGGAATGTAGAGATCTCATCACCTGGCAACAGCTCGGATTAAGGCTTCCTCATGAGAGATGGTGGGAGAAGGAGGGACAAGGAAAATCAAACATCCATGGTGTGTGGCCAGGCCTCCACATCTGCACACATCAAACTTTCCTCAAAAATGCAAAAGGGATTACTGAGGGACTGTTACCAAATAGAAAGACCAGGGAAAGGGATTCTTCTGGAACATGAAGTTGGAATGGAGTCAGTCTAGACTCTTCTGCAATTCTGATCTTCCTGTAAATGTTTGATGACCCAGAAATGTCATAAGGGGAACTCTGTACTGACATGGTTCAGCTTTTTGTTCTGTAAGTTTGTGCCAGTCACCATGTATGAGAGAAGAGAAGGAAGCTAGCACTTGAGTACCAACCATAGAACCATGTTCTATATCATGCGCTAGGTGATTAGTTCCCAATATCTCACTCCATTCTTCCAAGAGCATCACAATTACTTCCAAGTTACACAGAGGAAGACTGAGGTTCAGAATGATGCTCAAGTATGTAACTAGTAATTGACCAAATCAGGATTCAATTCAGGTATCTGTTACTCCAAACCCCACACTTTTTCTGCTTTACCAAGTCCAACACTGCCCCAGCCGTAATTATTTCTAAAGAAACTTGCCCCATTCCTGCTCACCCACCATGAAGCACATGGTACTCCAACTAGACTTGGCTAGTTTGAACCAAATCAGGCCATGGACCCTGCTCCCTAAAGATATTCACTGGTAGTACTCAATTCTCCATTTACTCTCTCTTTTTTTTTTTTTTTCTTTTTGTTTTCCCTCGGATACCCAAACAGAATTTAAAGTAGAACTTCTTAAGCTTTATGTAGACACAGAGATTAGTTTTGAAAGGGTTACTGAAAGCAAATGGTCCAAAACCTCTAATGTTACAGATTAGGAAACTAAGTCACTGAGGGGTTAAGAGTATTTGTTTAAAGTCACATAGTAGTGAAAATAGTAACAGTCCAGGCCTATGTCTGTTTCAGGATATCTTGAGATTCTGAGTCTTGTAAACTAAGAGTTATAGAAACAAATAGAATATGCATACATTTCAACCAGACAATGTTGTGTCTATTGTTTCCATCTAAAGGGGTGACAAGATAAAGCAAACATGTATAATAACAAGGAAAGGTCTAGAATTTAAAGCCAGGTATCTGGATTTAAATCTTTCTTCACTTGATTTATGATTGTGAAAAATACTATTCAATCCCTTGAAACGTTGGTTTCCTTATTTACAAAATGGGAATATTAATCCCCACCTTAAGGATTTTGAGGATTTAATGAAACATAGGCAAAATATCTGGCACAGCCTGGCACATAGTAGCCATGCAAAAAGAATTCAATTTTTCCCCTCAATTCTTACAAATTTAAGGAAAAAACAAAAAGCGTTAACAGCATTGTTGCAGTGCTTATTACCTTTTTTTTTTTCAGCACATTTAAATCCTAGAATTGTAGGTCACACTTGAAAGAAACAAAGACTCAAAACAGTGTTAGATATCTACACAAAATACACAATCTGGTCACTACTTTAGCATAAAAAATTCATATAAAAACATCCACAGTAACCACATTATTTACTCATGTTGTCATATGCCCATCAGCACCACGTCCCCATATGAGTACAACTATTTACTGTCCTAACTATGCTCATCACACACTCATAACACCAAGTTCTCATGCAATTCAGTCAATACCACTCTTCTTCAGCACAGCTTGGCCTCATAGTCTTCCTCTTATTTTTTTCTTGCAAAAATTTCCACTTAATCCTATACCACATTCCTTGACTCCCTAATACAATATATATAGTCAGGTGTAGAAAAATTAATGTGCATTAATTCAAATGTGGCTGTACACCTATGAAAACAACCTGGTACATGGCTAGGACCAGCCTGCTACTGGGCTTAATCTGCTACTGGGCTCCAGATGGTTCAAAAGTCCAAGTCTGGAGTTCCCTGCTCTTCCACTCCCAAATCCTGCTGTCTGTCTGAGTCCTAGGCTGGAAGCCAAGAAATGCACCTCTTTCCACTTCCTACTTTTCTTCAAAATGAGTAAGAATGTGTTGTATGATTTTTAAAAAAGTACTTCAAGACTAAAGTCTTCTCGGAACACATGTTAGGAATTAAGATTTAAGATTTGTTTTTTTATTATATGGATTATGTCTCCAACTTAACACTGACCTCTTCAATCAGAATCACTGCATTTGACTCATAGAAAGTGTCAGGCCACTCTTTCCTTTCTAGGATATTAGTTCAAAACTGTCTGTGCTGATAATGACAGGAGATTGTCTCCAACTGTGTGTGCTCTGTCTGTTGGTTTTAATTGAGTGTATATTGAACAAATATTCATTGTCACTAAACTAATTCTGCTTGACCTTTCTGGCTTTTTCAGCAGGGAGAATGAAGACAAAAACAAAAGAGCAGAAGGAGGAAAGAAGGAGGGCAGGAAGAAAGAGAGACAGAAAAGGAAGGAAGGAAGGAAGGAAGGAAGGATGGAAGGGCCACCCCCCCACCCTTTGGGGCCACTGGGGTCAATCCTCAGAAACTCTAGGCCAGGGAACTCAGCAATAAAGCAGGTCACTATGAACCCTCTAATCCTATATCATAGTTCTAATTATTAGGCTTCTTTCTTCTCCCCATGATGAACCCCCACTCTTGCCTTCTAATTCTACAATTTAGATTCATATCATTTTCCATGGTTAAATCCCTGCCCTTTCTTTTTTCTTTTTAATTTTTTATTGTTATGTTAATCACCATATATTACATAATTTGTTTTGGTGTAGTGTTCCATGATTCACCATATATTACATAGTTTTCGTGTAGTGTTGTTCATAACACCCAGTGCTCCATGCAGAATGTGCCCTCTTTAATACCCATCACCAGGCTAACCCATCCCCCTACCCTCCTCCCCTCTAGAAACCTCAGTTTGTTTTTCACAGTCCATCATCTCTCCTGGCTTACTCCCCCTCTAACTTACTCCCCTTCATTCTTCCTCTCCTGCAATCTTCTTCTTTTTTTTTTTTCTTAAAATATGTTGCGTTATTTGTTTCAGAAGTACAGATCTGTGATTAAACAGTCTTACACAATTCACAGCGCTCACCGTAGCACATATCTTCCCCAATGTCTATCACCCAGCCACCCATCCCTCCCACCCCCGACCACTCCAGCAACCCTCAGTTTGTTCCTGAGATTAAGAATTCCTCATATCAGTGAGGTCATATGATATATGTCTTTCTCTGATTGACTTATTTCACTCAGCATAACACCCTCCAGTTCCATCCACGGCGTTGCAAATGGCAAGATCTCATTCCTTTTGATGGCTGCATAATATTCCATTGTGTATATATACCACCTCTTCTTTATCCATTCATCTGTCGATGGACATCTTGGCTCTTTCCATAGTTTGGCTATTGTGGACATTGCTGCTATAAACATCGGGGTGCACGTACCCCTTCGGGTCCTTACATTTGTATCTTTGGGGTAAATACCCAGTAGTGCATTTGCTGGATCGAATGGTAGCTCTAATTTCAACTGTTTGAGGAACCTCCATACTGTTTTCCAGAGTGGTTGCACCAGCTTGCATTCCCACCAACAGTGTAGGAGGGTTCCCCTTTCTCCACATCCCCGCCAACATCTGTCGTTCCCCGACTTGTTCATTTTAGCCATTCTGACGGGTGTGAGGTGGTATCTCATTGAGGTTTTGATTTGGATTTCCCTGATGCCGAGCGATGTGGAGCACTTTTTCATGTGCCTGTTGGCCATTTGGATGTCTTCTTTGGAGAAATGTCTGTTCATGTCTTCTGCCCATTTCTTGATTGGATTATTTGTTCTTCGGGTGTTGAGTTTGATAAGTTCTTTATAGATTTTGGATACTAGCCCTTTATCTGATATGTCATTTGCAAATATTTTCTCCCATTCTGTCGGTTGTCTTTTGGTTTTGTGAACTGTTTCTTCTGCTGTGCAAAAGCTTTTTATCTTGAAGAAATCCCAATAGTTCATTTTTGCCTTGGCTTCCCGTGCCTTTGGCGATGTTTCTAGGAAGAAGTTGCTGCGGCTGAGGTCGAAGAGGTTGCTGCCTGTGTTCTCCTTTAGGATTTGGATGGACTCCTGTCTCACGTTTAGGTCTTTCAACCATTTGGAGTCTATTTTTGTGTGTGGTGTAAGGAAATGGTCCAGTTTCATTCTTCTGCCTGTGGCTGTCCAATTTTCCCAACACCATTTGTTGAAGAGACTGTCTTTTTTCCACTGGACATTCTTTCCTGCTTTGTCAAAGATAAGTTGACCATAGAGTTGAGGGTCCAATTCTGGGCTCTCGATTCTGTTCCATTGATCTATGTGTCTGTTTTTGTGCCAGTACCATACTGTCTTGATGATGACAGCTTTGTAATAGAGCTGGAAGTCCGGAATTGTGATGCCGCCAGCTTTGCTTTTCTTTTTCAATATTCCTCTGGCTATTCGGGGTCTCTTCTGGTTCCATACAAATTTTAGGATTATTTGTTCCATTTCTTTGAAAAAAGTGGATGGTATTTTGATGGGGATTGCATTGAATGTGTAGATTGCTCTAGGTAGCATTGACATCTTCACAATGTTGCTTCTTCCAATCCATGAGCATGGAACGTTTTTCCATTTCTTTGTGTCTTCTTCAATTTCTTTCCTGAGTATTTGATAGTTTTCTGAGTACAGATCCTTTGCCTCTTTGGTTAAATTTATTCCTAGGTATCTTATGGTTTTGGGTGCAATTGTGAATGGGATCGACTCCTTGATTTGTCTCTCTTCTGTCTTGTTGTTGGTGTATAGGAATGCCACTGATTTCTGTGCATTGATTTTATAGGCTGCTACTTGACTGATTTCCTGTATGAGTTCTAGCAGTTTTGGGGTGGAGTCTTTTGGGTTTTCCACATAAAGTATCATATCATCTGCAAAGAGTGAGAGTTTGACTTCCTCTTTGCCAATTTGGATGCCTTTGATTTCTTTTTGTTGTCTGATTGCTGTGGCTAGGACTTCTAATACTATGTTGAATAGCAGTGGTGAGAGTGGACATCCCTGCCGTGTTCCTGACCTGAAAAGCTCTCAGCTTTTCCCCATTGAGAATGATATTCGCTGTAGGTTTTTCGTAGATGGCTTTTATGATATTGAGGTATGTACCCTCTATCCCTATACTCTGAAGAGTTTTGATCAAGAAAGGATGCTGTACTTTGTCAAATTCTTTTTCTGCATCTATTGAGAGGATCATATGATTCTTGTTCTTTCTTTTGTTAATGTATTGTATCACGTTGATTGATTTGCGGATGTTGAACCAGCCTTGCAGCCCAGGGATAAATCCCACTTGGTCGTGGTGAATAATCCTTTTAATGTACTGTTGGAACCTATTGGCTAGTATTTTGGTGAGAATTTTTGCATCCATGTTCATCAAGGATATTGGTCTGGAATTCTCCTTTTTGATGGGATCTTTGTCTGGTTTTGGGATCAAGGTAATGGTGGCCTCATAAAATGAATTTGGAAGTTTTCCTTCCATTTCTATTTTTTGGAACAGTTTCAGGAGAATAGGTATTAATTCTTCTTGAAATGTCTGACAGAATTCCCCTGGGAAGCCATCTGGCCCTGGGCTTTTGTTTCTTGGGAGATTTTTGATGACTGCTTCAATTTCCTTAGTGGTTATAGGTCTGTTCAGGTTTTCTATTTCTTCCTGGTTCAATTTTGGTAGTTGATACATCTCTAGGAATGCACCCATTTCTTCCAGGTTATCTAATTTGCTGGCATAGACTTGCTCATAATATGTTCTTATAATTGTTTGTATTTCTTTGGTGTTGGTTGTGATCTCTCCTCTTTCATTCATGATTTTGTTGATTTGGGTCATTTCTCTTTTCTTTTTAATCAGTCTGGCCAGGGGTTTATCAATCTTGTTAATTCTTTCAAAGAACCAGCTCCTAGTTTCGTTGATCTGTTCTACTGTTCTTTTGGTTTCTATTTCATTGATTTCTGCTCTGATCTTTATGATTTCTCTTCTCCTGCTAGGTTTAGGCTTTCTTTGCTGTTCTTTCTCCAGCTCCTTTAGGTGTAGGGTTAGGTTGTGTATTTGAGACCTTTCTTGTTTCTTGAGAAAGGCTTGTATTGCTATATACTTTCCTCTCAGGACTGCCTTTGCTGTATCCCAAAGATTTTGGACAGTTGTGTTTTCATTTTCATTGGTTTCCATGAATTTTTTTAATTCTTCTTTAATTTCCTGGTTGACCCATTCATTCTTCAGGAGGATGCTCTTTAGCCTCCATGTATTTGAATTCTTTCCGACTTTCCTCTTGTGATTGAGTTCTAGTTTCAAAGCATTGTGGTCTGAAAATATGCAGGGAATGATCCCAATCTTTTGGTACCGGTTGAGACCTGATTTGTGACCTAGGATGTGATCAATTCTGGGGAATGTTCCATGGGCACTAGAGAAGAATGTGTATTCCGTTGCTTTGGGATGGAATGTTCTGAATATGTCCGTGAAGTCCATTTGGTCCAGTGTGTCATTTAAAGTCTTTATTTCCTTGTTGATCTTTTGCTTAGATGATCTGTCCATTTCAGTCAGGGGGGTGTTAAAGTCCCCCACTATTATTGTATTGTTGTCAATGTGTTTCTTCACTTTTGCTATTAATTGCCTTATATAATTGGCTGCTCCCATGTTCGGGGCATAGATATTTACAATTGTTAGATCTTCTTGTTGGATAGACCCTTTAAGTAGGATATAGTGTCCTTTCTCATCTCTTATTACAGTCTTTGTTTTAAAATCTAGTTTGTCTGATATAAGGATTGCCACCCCAGCTTTCTTTTGGTGTCCATTAGCATGGTAAATGGTTTTCCACCCCCTCACTTTCAATCTGGGGGTGTCTTTGGGTCTAAAATGAGTCTCTTGCAGACAGCATATGGGTGGGTATTTTTTTTTAATCCAATCTGATAGCCTGTGTCTTTTGATTGGGGCATTGAGCCCATTTACATTCAGGGTAACTATTGAAAGGTATGAATTTAGTGCCATTGTATTGCCTGTAAGGTGACTGTTACTGTATGTTGTCCGTGTTCCTTTCTGATCTTTGCTGCTTTTAGGCTCTCTCTTTGCTTAGAGGACCCCTTTCAATATTTCTTAGAGGGCTGGTTTCGTGTTTGCAAATTCCTTTAGTTTTTGTTTGTTCTGGAAGCTTTTTATCTCTCCTTCTATTTTCAATGACAGCCTAGCTGGATATAGGATTCTTGGCTGCATATTTTTCTCGTTTAGTGCTCTGAAGATATCTTGCCAGTGCTTTCTGGCCTGCCAGGTCTCTGTGGATAGGTCTGTTGCCAATCTAATATTTTTACCATTGTAGGTTACATATCTCTTCTCCCGAGCTGCTTTCAGGATTTTCTCTTTGTCTCTGAGATTCGTAAGTTTTATTATTAGATGTCGGGGTGTTGACCTATTTTTATTGATTTTGAGAGGGGTTCTCTGTGCCTCCTGGATTTTGATGCCTGTTTCGTTCCCCACATTAGGGAAGTTCTCTGCTATTATTTGCTCCAATATACCTCCTGCCCCTCTCTCTCTTTCTTCTTCTTCTGGGATCCCAATTATTCTAATGTTGTTTCGTCTTATCGAATCACTTATCTCTCGAATTCTGCCCTCGTGATCCTGTAGTTGTTTCTCCCTCTTTTTCTCAGCCTCTTTATTTTCCATCATTTGGTCTTCTATATCACTGATTCTCTCTTCTGCCTCATTTATCCTAGCAGTTAGTGCCCCCATTTTTGATTGCACCTCATGAAGAGCCTTTTTGATTTCGACTTGGTTAGATTTTAGTTCTTTTATTTCTCCAGAAAGGGTTTCTCTAATAACTTCCACGCTTTTTTCAAGCCCAGCTAGTATCTTTAAAGTCATGATTCTGAACTCTAGGTCCGACATCATACTAATGTCCATATTGAGTAGGTCCCTGGCTGACGGTACTACCTCTTGTTCTTTTTGCTGAGGTGATTTCTTTCGTCTTGTCATTTTGTCCAGAGGAGAATAGATGAATGAGAGAACAAAATGCTAACAGGTTTACAACGTCCCCAGCAAATATATTGTATACAAATCAGAAAAGACCTGAAACCAGGGGAAAAGAAAGGGAAAGAAAGAAAAAAGAAAGAGAAAAAAGAAAAAAAACAAAAAAAGAGATAAAAACAAAAACAGAACAATACAAAAAAAGCAGAATGTGATCAAATATAATCAGGCTAGTGCATAGATCAGTTGCACACACTAGATTTTGGGCATATTTTGGTCTGTTAGAAAAAAGTGCCTCCTAAAATTTTAAAGGAAGAAAGACATATATGTACAAAATAAGGGTTGATACAATGAAGGGATAGGAGATGACTGTAAAGGTGAAAATTATAAAAGATTTTATAAAAGGACTTGATAAGATAAGAAGTTGTTTGAAAAAAGAAAGAAGATTTAAAAAAAAAAAGAAAAAAGGGAGAGAATGTGATCAGGCAGGAGACTAGAACAGAACCATACACTAGTGATTTAGGGTATATTTTTATCTGTTAGAAGAAACTGTATGTCAAAATTTTAAAGAGAGAACAACTTATATATATATGTCAAAAATAAGGGTAACTACTATGAAGGGATAAAATATGACTCTAAAAATGAAAAATAAAAAGTTTTTTTTTTTTTTTTAAAAGAGATTGATAAGATGTTGGTTGAAAAAGGGAAAAAGAAAAAGAAAAAAAATAGTTAACAAAAATTAACTTTGATGAACTAATGAATCATGGTAAAAAAAAGCCATGAATTCTATGTGCAGTATTCCCCTAGCGCTGGAGTTCTCCCGTTCTCCTTGATCGGTAAACTTGGTCTTGGCTTGCTGGCTGTTCGGGCTGATCTTCTGGGGGAGGGGCCTGTTGCTGTGGTTTCCAAATGTCTTTGCTGGAGGCTGAATTGCCCCGCCCTTGTCGGTCCGGGCTAAGCAAGCTGCTCGGGTTTGATCTCAGGAGCTTTTGTTCCCTGCAAGCTCTCCGTACAGCCTTGGAGGACCAGGGCAAAAATGGTGGCCTCCCAATCTCCACCCGGAGGAGCTGAGAACTCGGGGCCCCGCTCCTCAGTGCGCCCCCAGAGAAAAGCAGTCACTCCCTTGTCCCTGGTCTCCGGCCGCTCTCCGTGCTCACCCGGCCTGTGACCGAGCGTTTGTATCTCTGGCACCCGACCCCGTGTGGAGTCTCCAAACCCAGCAGATCCCTGCGGTGCGTTCCCGCGCCGCTCCTCCCCGGGAAGGAAGGGGAATCTCCCCGGATTTGCCGCTTGTTGGGTCCCTGCTGCAGGAGCAGTGGCCCGACTGGGCCGCGGATCACAGTTTATGGCAACCCCAAGCTGAGAGCCCGCGCCTCAGCTCCGTCTCTGCAGCCGGCTTCCCTGCTCCGATACCTGGGAGCTCTGGCGCACTCAGGCTCCCCCGGTCTTTCTGTGACCCCGAGGGTCCTGAGACCACACTGTCCCGGGAGGATTCCACCCCCGCTTAGCCACTGGAGCGACGTCCCTCAGTGGAGCCGACTTCTAAAAGGTCCGATTTTGTGCTCCGCGGCTCTAGCACTTGCCAGAAGCGGCCGACAGAGGCCCCTCCCCCGCCGTCTATCCTCCCGAATATCGCCTCGGATTCACTTCTCCGCACGTCCTACCTTCCAGTAAGTGGTCGCTTCTCTGTTCAGATAGTTGTTGCTACTCTCCTCTTTGATCTCCTGTTGAGTTCGTAGGTGTTCAGAATGGTTTGATCCCTATTCAGCTGGATTCCTGAGACCAGACGAAATCTAGGTCTCCTACTCCTCCGCCATCTTGCTCCGCCCCCTCCCTGCCCTTTCTTGACTACCACCCAATATACCATTCTTCTAGAACAAAGTTATTATTATGAACTAAACATCATGAAAACTAAACATTTCATATTTCATTTTAATCCTTACAGAATCCATTCATTATAGTGTAATTATAAAAAGGAAACTGAAGAGAGGTGTAACTCATCTAGGGTCATGCAGTAGTAAGGACAGAATAGAATTTGACATTATTTTTCACTCCAGAACCTATTCTTTTATTTATTTTTTTAACTTTATTTATTTATTTATTTGACAGAGAGAGATACAGCGAGAGAGGGAACACAAGCAGGGGGAGTGGGAGAGGGAGAAGCAGGCTTCCTGTGGAGCAGAGAGCCCGATGTGGGGCTCTATCCCAGGATCCTGGAACCACGACCTAAGCCAAAGGCAGACGCTTAACGACTGAGCTACCCAGGTGCCCCAGAACCTATTCTTTTAAACTAAGCACTATAATGTCTCCCTTATTCCTGCCTTGCAGATACTCATAATCTAACAGTGTATGGAGATAAGAAAATAAGTAACACTGGTATGTGATGACACATACATGTAAACTGTCTTACGTTAGCTGAGGAAGAAGAAATCCATTCTTCCTGGTGGGGGGAGAGACTTATTTTTATGATGACTCTAAAAAAAAAAAAAGAGGGGGAAGAAGCATGAGGATGAGCATTCAAGAAAAAAGAAATGCACAAATGGCCAGTAGTAGTTTATGGTTAGAATTAAGGTGTTTGGTAGGACTGAGACAACAGAAGATAAAAGATTACTGGAGACTGATTAGAGAAGAATGTGAATTCACACTAAGAAGTCAGGACATTGTCCTAGAATGATGCTTTCACTAAAAATTACCTTGTCCCCAAAATAAGTCAATCAAAGAAAGACAATTATCATATGATCTCACTGATAAGAGGAATTTGAGAAACAAAACAGAGGATCATAGGGGAAGGGAGGGAAAAATGAAACAATACGAAACCAGAGAGGGAGACAAACCATAAGAGACTCTTAATCTCAGGAAACAAACTGAGGGTTGCTGGAGTGGAGGGGGGGTGGGAGGGATGGGGTGGCTGGGTGATGGACAATGGGGAGAGTAGGTGCTATGGTGAGCACTGTGAGTTGTGTCAGACTGATGAATCACAGACCTGTACCCCTGAAACAAATAATATATTATATATTAATAAAAAAAATTTTAAAAAGAGAGAAAAAAATTACCTATTCCAATAGTCTGGAGAATGATGAGAGCTGAGAGAAACCAGAAACAGAGGGGCCATAAGTACAGTCCAGACTGAGCTGATGGAGCCAAATCCAGGTCTATATGGCAGGTGGAAGAGGGACAATGTGGAGGCAGGATTGAAAGTTCTATACCTGATGGCCAATTGAGTTAAGAGGCTTAAGAGTAAAGGATGAGTTGAAAATTCTAGTTTAGGCAATAGTTCCAGGAAGCTCATTATCCTCAAACTAAGGGATACATCTTGAAGCATTAAAAAATACAATTAGACCAATGTGAGAAAGTACTAAACTGTACAGTATGTTTATAAAATATGTAACATTGTGAGCAGGTAGTCTAAAATAGTGCTTCTCAAATTTCAATGTGCATACAAATCACAGGAATTTTATTAAAATGTGGATTCTGGTTAACTAGGCCTAGTTGAGGCCTAAGAACCTGCATTTCTAACTAGCTCCCTGTGACGCTGATGCTGATGTTGGTCCACAGACCACACTTTGAATAGCAAGGGTTTAAAATGCAAAAGGGAGATTTTTGAGATGCTTTTAGACAGATGGCTATTATTACAGATGACTATGTAAGAGATCAATAAAGAAAACTGGAAGATTTGAAGGTGTGTGTGTTGAGGGGTTGGATGCATCTTATTTTTTTTGAGTACTGCATGAAGGCCAGCCATGCCTTCAACAAAGTGTCCTGAGTGCTGCTTGCAGAGGACACAGGGACTCTGGATGTCTTGGCAGCTCTCCTGGGAGGTCTTTTCAATGTGTGAGATGGAAAGAATGAGGCCCATGTAACTGTCGAGTTACTTCTATCACAGCCAAGAACATTAACCTTCTATAGAGTAAAGGTTTCCCTGGCTTCTTCCTTTGCCAAGACTCAAAGATTTGGTACTGGAGATGGAGATGAAAACATTTTGCAGTCAGCATCTTAAAGAAGGCTGAAAATACACACAAGGGAGCTTTGTCCAAAAGTAAATAATTATTGTTTGGTAGTGTTTACAATAGTGGACAGGACAATACATAAATCCTGTTCTCTCTTTACCAACAACTGCCTGCCAGCTTTTAACTTGCAGGTGTGTTGTTGCTTGTTTCGGTTTTAAATTAGTTTCATAATGAAGGTATTCAACAAAATTACTTTTTAAGAAATTCATGTTAGCTTCCACCCAGTTAATTTACTGCTGTTTCTATAAAATTAAACTCCAAGTATTAAGAGGAATTTTTTTATTATGTTATGTTAATTACCATACATCACATCATTAGTTTTTGATGTAATGTTCCATGATTCATTGTTTGTGTATAACACCCAGTGCTCCATGCAGAACGTGCCCTCTTTAATACCCATCACCGGGCTAACCCATCCCCCCACCCCTCCCCTCTAGAACCCTCAGTTTGTTTCTCAGAGTCCATCGTCTCTCATGGTTCATCTCCCCCTCCGATTTCCTCCCCTTCATTCTTCCCTTCCTGCTGTCGTCGTCGTCTTCTTCTTCTACTTCTTCTTCTTCTTCTTCTTCTTCTTCTTTTTAACATATAATGTATTATTTGTTCCAGGAGTACAGGGCTGTGATTCAACAGTCTTACACAATTCACAGTGCTCACCATAGCACATACCCTCCCCAATGTCTATCACGCAGCCACCCCATCCCTCCCACCCCCCCACCACTCCAGCAACCCTCAGTTTGTTTCCTGAGATTAAGAATTCCTCATATCAGTGAGGTCATATGATATATGTCTTTCTCTGATTGACTTATTTCACTCAGCATAACACCCTCCAGTTCCATCCACGTCGTTGCAAACGGCAAGATTTCATTCCTTTTGATGGCTGCATAATATTCCACTGTATATATATATACCACTTCTTCTTTATCCATTCATCTGTCGATGGACATCTTGGCTCTTTCCATAGTTTGGCTATTGGGGACATTGCTGCTATAGACATTGGGGTGCACATACCCCTTTGGAGCACTACATTTGTATCTTTGGGGTAAATACCCAGTAGCGCAATTGCTGGGTCAGAGGGTAGCTCTATTTTCAACTGTTTGAGGAACCTCCATACTGTTTTCCAGAGTGGTTGCACCAGCTTGCATTCCCACCAACAGTGTAGGAGGGTTCCCCTTTCTCCACATCCCCGCCAACATCTGTCATTTCCTGACATGTTAATTTTAGCCATTCTGACTGGTGTGAGGTGATATCTCATTGAGGTTTTGATTTGGATTTCCCTGATGCCGAGTGATGTTGAGCACTTTTTCATGTGTCTGTTGGCCATTTGGATCATGACTTCCTTTTCTAAATGCTTACATCTCCCCTTTCTCTTTAAAGATTCTATTTGTTTTGAGCAGCTTTAGATTCATAGCAAAATTATGAGGAAAGTACAGTTTTCCCACATACCTCCTGTCCTGATAGCCTCCCTCATTATCAATATCCCCAACCAGGGTCGTACATTCGTTACAACTATTGTTTGCAACAATTTATAGTTGACACATCCTAATAACTGGAAGTCGTTAGTTTTCCTCAGGATTCATTCTTGGTGTTGTACACTGTATGGATTTGGACGAATGTATGTTGACAGGTATCTACCATTGCAGTATCATACAGAGTATTTTACTGCACTAAAAATCTTCCATGCTCCACCTATGTATCCCTTCCCTACCCCAGCCTCTGGTAACCACTGACCTTTTTACTGTCTCCACATTTTCGACATTTCCAGAAAGTCATATGGCTGAAATGATATAGCATGTAGCCTTTTCACATTGGTTTCTTTTACTTGGTGATATGAATTTTAGTTTCCTCCAAGTCTTTTAATGCCTTGATATTTCATTTTTTTTAGCACAGAATAATATCTCATTGTCCACAGTATTTTTGTCCATTTACTTACAATATCTCTTCCCAATAATGCCTTTTCAATTCCTGCCCAGAATTGAAAAAAAAAAAGCCTCTCTGTCACTAACATGAAACTGAGGGATTATAAGAAAAAAATTACTTCACATACCACTTTCACAGAATGTCTAGTTAAGATAGAGAAGTATTTTTCAAATATACATCACAGAGAAAATTATTCTAGGAAGATGCTCCATTTAACAGTTTGGGAATGGCTAAAAACATTAGAATGTCTTGGAGATTTTAAATTTAAAAAACTTACTAAAGACTCTAAGAATTCTTATAGAAAAAAATTTCAATTTGTTGAAAGTGAATGTTCCTCAATATATTTAGTCACAAAATTATTCTCCTTAGGGCACATATGGAAATATCTCTTAAAACTTTTTAAAATCAAAGGTATTGAGGAATAAACCTCCCTCATAAAATAAAAGATAGCTATTTTAAGTATAAAGTTGGATTAGTTCTGACAAATATATGCACTCATGTGTAAGTACCACCACAATAAAGACAAAGAATATTTGAAATACCTAAAAAATTTGTCTTATGCCCCTTTACTCAGTCTCTGAAAGCACCACAGCTTCAGGCAACTATTAATTTGATTTCCTTTTTCTAGAACTCTATGTAAAGAAAATCATATGGTATAAACTCTTTTGTTTCTGGTGTCTTTACTCAGCATGTTTTAAAGATTCAGTCATGATTTTATATGTACTGGTAGCTCATTCCTTCCTTTGCTACAGAATTATCTTTAGTATTTCATCATATGGATATCCCAGAATTTATCCATTCACCTCTAAATAGACATTTACATTGTTTGCATTTTTCAGTTATTATTATTATTATTTTTTAAAGATTTTGTTTATTTATTTGACAGAGACACAGCGAGAGAGGGAACACAAGCAAGGGGAGTGGGAGAGGGAGAAGCAGGCTTCCCGCGGAGCAGGGAGCCCGATGTGGGGCTCGATCCCAGGACCCTGGGATCATGACCCAAGCCGAAGGCAGATGCTTAACGACTGAGCCACCCAGGTGCCCCTCAATTATTATTAATAAAGCTGCTATGTATATTTGTGTATAAGATTTTGTGTAGAAGGATTCCTGGGTGGCTCAATCCTTTGAGCATCTGACTTAGACTCAGGTAATGATCTCAGGGTCCTGGGATGGAGCCCTGCATCAGGCTCCATGCTTAGTGGGGAGTTCACTTCTCCCTCTCCCTCTGCACCTCCCCCCAACACCCAAACTGTGCTCTTGCTCTCTCTCTCTCTCAAATAAATAAATAAATAAAATCTTAAAAAAAAAAAAGATATTGTGTAGACATATGCTTTCAGTTTCTTGAGTAAATACCAGGGAATAGAATTACTGAGTCATATATTAGGTGTGTTTAACTTCAAAGAAATTGTCAGTTTATTTTTCAAAATGGGTTAAACCATTTCACACTCCTTTACATTTTACATACATGAGTGATCTAGTTGCTTCAGTCTTTACCAACAATTGGTGTGGACAGTGTTTTAATTTTAGAGTTGTATGTTGTTTAATCGCTAGTTATTCAGAGTTTTACCATGCATTGTTCTATTATTAATTTCTCATTTAATTCTGTTTTGGTGAGAAAGCAGACTCTAAGATTTCAATCTTTTTTAAATGAACTGAGACTTGTTTTACAGACCAGCATATAGTCTATCTTTGTCTTATGGACCAGCATATAGTCTATCTTGGTGACTATTCCTTACACAATTACCCAGAATATGTATTCTGTTCTCACTAGGTAGAGTACTCTGTAACTGTCAGGTCATGTTCCTTGATAGTTCCAGTCAATATTCATCCTGAAAGTATCTCTACTTTTAATTTATCAGTTTCTGAGAGAGGATTTTGAAATCTTTAAGTATAATGTTAGCTTTAATTTATTTCTATTTTCAGCTCTGCCCATTTCTGCATCATGTATTTCAAAGCTCTATTATTAGATATATTGAAGTGTAAGGTCTGAATGATGATTTAACCTCTTAATCATTAGGAAAATACCCTCATTATTATGAGTAATATTCTCTGCTTTGGAGAATACTTTGTCTGATACTAATATGGCTATTCCTACTTTCCTTCAATACTTTTATTTACTTTTAAGCCATCTATGAATTCATATTTAAGTGTTATTGCAGATAGTATATTTTTATGCATGCTGAGAGTCTGTTTTTAAATGTTATGTTTACACAACACATAGTTAATGTATGTTTACACAACATATAGTTAATGTAATTATCAATATGATTGATCTCAATCTATTGTTATTTGTTTTCCATTTATCCTTTCTATTTTTATTCCTTTTTTCTTTTCTGTCTTCTTTTTGGGTTAAGTGAACCTTTTTATGATTCTATTTTATCTCTGCTATTGGTTTATTAGCTATATATGTCCTTTTTTTTTTTAAGTGGGTGTTCCAGAGTTTACATTTACATCCTTAGCTTATCAAATATTATGCCACTTCACATATATGTTAAAATGTTCACCTCCCCATCTGCTGTTCTTTGTGTTATTATTGTCATATATTTTACTTTTGCTTATGTTACCAACCCTATGATATATTGGTATTTTTTGTAGTAAACAGTGAATTATCTTTTTAAGAAAAAGAAGAATCCCTAATATTTACTATTTCTGTTGTGTTTTTTTTCTATAGATCTAGTCTTCCATCTGGTATTATTTTCCATCTGTCTGAAGAACTTCCTTTAATATTTTTTATAGTGCAGATCTGCCAACAATGGATTCTCTCAGCTCCGGTTGTCTGAAAAAGCTTTTTATTTTGCCCCATTTTTGAAATATAGTTTCATCGGATATAGATTTCTAGGTTGAAATTGTTTTTTTCCTTAATAGCTTTAAAAATGTCTTTCTATTGTTTTCTGGCTTCCTTTGTTTTGGGCAGGTAGTATGAAGACATTCTTATCTTTTCTTTTCCTGTATGTAATTTGTCTTTGTTTGGGTTTCTGGTGTATATCCTGCTGGGACTCCATTGAAACTTTTGGATTCGTGTGTTTATTTCATCAAATATGGAAATATTTTCAACTGTTTTTCTCTAATATTCTTTTTTTTAAGATTTTATTTATTCATTTGAGACACAGAGATACAGAGAGAGAGAGAGAGCATGAGCAGGGGGAGGGGCAGAGGGAGAGGGAGGAGCAGGCTCCCCACTGAGCCAGGAGCCGGACGCAGGACTCAATCCTAGGACCCTGGAATCATGACCTGAGGCGAAGGCAGATGCTTAACCATCTGAGCCACCCAGGCGCCCCTCTAATATTCTTTTATACACCCTCCTCCTTGAATTTCAATATACATTGGCAAAGTGAAACGCCTTGGTATTGTCTACCAGATTACTGGGTACCTCTTAAAATTTTTAATTATTTTTCTCTCTATGCTATCTTTTGAATTTTTATTGTTGTTGTTGTTACTGACTTCCAGTTCGGCAACCTTTTCCTCTGTAGAATCTAATCTTTCATTAAGTCCATCCAGTAAAGTTTTCATTTCACAACTCAGCAAGACATGTTGTGCCTGACTTCTCCCTCCCTATTCCATGGCTCCTGAATTGCCCCCAGGCAGAAAGCCACATCAATCACAGGATACCCCTCATGTGTCCCCCTTCTCTCAGGAGGCACAGCCTGCAAAGCCTCTTTCTTGTCCAATGGCTGAACATAATTGTTTCATGGATTTCACCCAGTGTTCTCGTTGTTTACAGTGGAATGGCAAGTCCTATATCAGTTTTTCCTTCATGGTAAGCAGCAAAAATCTCATCCTGTGCAATTCTGGGAAATGCTAAACTAGAAAATTTATGTGGATACTTTAGGCCTGTTTTTATATTTCTGAGTCATTACTTTCCAATAATTTATTAAGAGAATGATAATTAATTCATAAGAATTTAAAAATGAGAAGTCTCTAACAAATTGGTATTTAATAGCCAGAAGACAAATTGCATGCATATCATTTGAGGAGGAAAAAGCTTAAATTAAGTCAGAATATTTTAAGAACAATTGACTCAGGACACATAATGAGTAATATCATATTGTGTTTAATTTATCAGAAATACTTACTTCTATATTAAAGAAATGGCTCTTTCCTAGTTCTGCAATTAAAATACTAAAAAAGGTATCAAAAAGATCATCCAATATTAGAACTAGGAGGAAATTATGCACCACACCTTCCAAACCTCACATTTTACAGCTTTGGAATGTAGAGTCAGAGAAGTTAAATCACTTTTTCATTCACCCAAAGCAACGTGGCTTGTTATTGGAATTGCTGATAATACCTGATCCCCAGTCTCCTGTACCACACAGGCTTTATTCCCTCCTCCCTCAAAATTTAGAGTGTACCAAAGTATTTAGTGCTGTAAAACTAATCAATATAAACAGTTTGTTATCTTTCTAAAAATTAGAATTATTTTTCAATTATCCTTAGTCTGTATTATCATTAAACTTTTAATTAAGCAAATACTAGATTAAATTCTACTACATATCTTCCTTTATAGACAATTATTACTTTTACAAAAATCGAGCAGCCAAATTATGGTGCTTTTACAAAAATTGAGCAGCCAAATTATGGTGGAAAGGAAGTGAGAAAGAGATATATTTTTCAAAAACCATTGGTTTCCCCTGTCCACTTTTTAGCACTATACAGTATTACATTGAGTTAAAGTCTTAGAAAATATTATTATTATTTGAGCCCATGGGGAATTTGCAAAGAATTACATTTTTTATCAAGAATCTTAAGTCCTTATAAAATATCTGATCTCTTCAAGAGGTCCCTTAAGGTTTTATTTTTACAATCTTACTTAGCAGGCATTTAAGCAAATAATTTATCTGACTGAGTTGTCTACATAGTTGAATTAAATCTTTGGCAAGCTTGTGTTAGATTAAATAATGACCTGAGTGGTGTTCAAACAATTCAGAATTAGCGATCATAAAATAAACTTATAATTCCCTTCACTTATTACTAACACTATATTACCTCACCTGCTTGAAAAATGGACGTTGAGTTCAAAAAGAGGAGGTGCCATAGTAAATGTAAGCTAAAAAGGGGCCCCTAGGTTTTGATCCCCAAAACACTTCCCACTGGTTTTACCAATGCTCCATTTCAGTCTTTCCTTATGGTCCAGCATTAGCCAAAAACCCACTGTTAAAATACATGTTTGAGACAAAAAACATAGCTCAAGTTTGTTATTAGATGGGAAAAGCAGAGTATCAAGCTCAGAGGAAATGAGTTTCCAAATATGCATTTATACATTTTAGTCAGCAGATAATTATTGAGTACGTACCACAAACCACACATTGTGCTAGGAAATACGTTAATGTACAAGGCACAGTGATGATTAGTAATCTATATTATCTTGTCCATTTGTCTGTTTAGTTGTTGCCTATTTCTTCCACTCAACACCATCAGCAAACACTGGAATGGAAACTCAATCAATGCTCTGTAAATCTTGTTCATCATTGTAACCCTTGGCACTAGATTGGTTTCTGCCATATAGTAGGCAATCAATATTTGTTGATTGATTAAATGAGTGGCACTGTCCTATCCTCATGACAGTCCTATGTTAAGAGATAGTTGAGCAAGTTGATAAGATGAGACACAGTTCAGGTAAGGGAGTGGCTAGAAATTTTCAGAATGTTTTACTATGATCTATCAGTATTCTATGATTCTGAATTTTCTGGGTCTTCATGTAAGTACTAAGGAAGAATTATTTATTTACATATATTTATCAATTTATATTTTAGTGGTTTTTCCAGATCTTTATTTCATCCTATTCTCACAGAAACAAATATGCCATAACAGACATTAGAATCTCAGAAACCAAGAATTAGAGGGGGAAGGAGAAGAATTAGAGCAATCTGGATGGGACCAGGCCCCGGGCAAACCCTCCTCTTACTTTGGGTCCACCTCAAGGGCAGACTCACCAATGTATTCCTTCTCAAGAAAAAAAAAATCCAAATTCAAAAGAATTAATAAATAATACAGATTTCATGGACTATTTCTTAGGAAATCAAAAGAGAAATTTACACCACACCAAAACATCATTAACATCACTATTTAATATCTCTTCCCTCTCACGATGTACTTCCTCATCCAAGATACTCATCTCCCTGAGAATCATTCTCCCTTTGTTCAGTCTCTAGAATATACCCTCTCTTTTGTACCAAGCCATTCATTTCTCACCCTCAATTTGCATGTCCCACTAAACAAAGCAGAGGTCGCCAACAAACACCTGTGTTCCTTGGTCATGCCCTTCAAGGACATCCAAGTCATCTGGCACACAAGCATACTTTGAGTGCAGGGACAAGTTCAATCCATGTTTATACTTCTTCCTCTAAAGAACCTTTCAAAATAATAGTATGTTTACAGCTAAGGAAACTGAGGCTTAGAGAGTATAGGTAACTTGGCTAAAACAAGATAGCTGGCAAATTGCAGTAGAAATTCAAAACCACATGTGCCTGTCTCTAAATTCTGTGCTACTTATTAGTTTCTATATGCTTCATAATAATGGCTACTCTTAATCAAACACTTGCCCGCTACACATTTCATACATATCCTGTAATTTAGTCCTCACTCTGACCCAACTATGAGTAATGTTATTATCCCCATTTTACGAATGAGAAATCTGAGGTTCAGCAAAGATAAGGCACTTGCCCAGGGTCACAGAGCAAGAAAGTAGTACAGGAAAGATACAATCCAGATCTATTTGATTTCTTCATTTTGTTATATTCCACGATATCACACTGTTGAAAGAAAACATAGCGATGCCCCAGTTAGGCATTCTACATCAATATAATAAGTCCCTCTGCAGGCACTAATGAAAGATAATTTTCTATATTAACCTTTACAGTGAAAAGGAGCTCACTACTCCATGATCAGGACCATTTCTAAGGTGGAAATAAGTTGCAATAAGAAACTTATTTGTTTTGAATCAAAGGCTGCCCTTCTTTAAACTTATGGATTCTGTTGTTCTAAAGAGAGATAAATAATTTTCTCTAGCTCTCTTCCACAGCATAGCTCTTTCAGTATTCCATTCATTTTTAACTCCATATGCTATAGGGTGTGCTCAATGCTATGAATATAATGGTGAGAACATAAAGAACATAGACCTTTAACACGGTCTCTTATAGCTTACTGATTTAAGCAGACACTAATAACATAATTACACAAATTGATACATAACTGCAAAGTGTGATAAGAAACATAGGGAAAAATACAGGGACTTATGAAAATGATGTCCATTTGTCTCTCTATCTTGCCAGCCACCTGAGCAAACTCAACGTCCTTGTAAATGATCCTCTTAAAAGCACCCTAGTCTCACAATTCATGAACTTGCTGAACTTCAGAGATCTCCCTCTCCACTTCATGCTGGCCACCCATACATGCCCCTATGAGACAGGACATGTCTGCTATAAATACTCCAAACATCCTACTCTTCTACTTTTCCTACTCTCGGAACCCAAACTCCACCACCATGGTGAATTCCTCTCTTGTCACTTCCCTGTCATCCCATTCTATCAACTCCCTTCCCACACTGTGCCTCTCCAGAACTTGCCTGGGCCCCAAGACCCCCCATTTCCTGCAAATATTCAGCATCACCTCAGATTCTCTTATGCTCTAGGCATTCAGCAACTGCTGCCTCCCCAGACCCCAGGCAGCTGATCTTCCAGTCCTGCTCCCAGAATGCTCAGGGCTATCAACAAAAATCAAAGTACTCAGTGGACTGGCTCCAGAATTATAATATCCCATCTCTGCTGGTCTCTGCTGATCCCTTTTCTTTCTCCTGAATGCTCTTGTACCAAGTGCTCTCAACTGGCTTCCTAGACCTTATCTATTTGATTTGAGTCCCTAGCTTACACTCTTCTTCCTTCATTTTCTCAAATAGAATTGTCTCCTGCCTAAGGAGATTGTGGCCATCAGATTCTAACTTCCTCAGCTTCCCTCTCTCCACCTTCTTCTCATTTTTCCCAAAAGACCACCTGCCAGAGATCTTTACTGTACCACTTCCAAACATTGTATAGAATCCCTCTCATTTCCTGAGGGGACTTATCTCCTTAATTACCCTTTCTCTCTCTTCCTCTCATGACCTCCATGTCCACTTCTTCTCCCTGGCCATCAAACATTCCCCCATCTTACAAACAAGTTTTGCTTAAGCTGTATTTGATTGCCAAACAACAATACTGCATTCAATAATCACTTGTAAATTACTCTGCTTGATAAGCAAGTTTTTTTCAAAAATGTGAGCTGAGGCAAAGAAAAAATACAATAAAGCACATCACTGACAGTGAAAATATGGGCACTACTAGTCAAGATGCTCTCTAGATGTCAAGACAGTTTTCATTTTCTATGGTTCTCTAATTCATCTGTCATTTTCTCTTTCTAGAGCCTCTGGGTAGAGATTCTAACAGAGCTTACTTCACCTGTCTTCTATTGTACTAGGTTGCTGGCCTGCCTAAAATTTTCTTGAGGGAAGATTTCACATTTTATGTATCTCTAACATAGTGTTTTGTGAATAATAGGTATTAATTAATTTTTAATACTCTATTCCTGAAAGCATTTGAGGCTGCTCTTTTCCTTGTTAAGACGTATAAAGAAATAAAAATAAGGAACACTGCCTTAGGACCTAGATGATATGGAAAATGATTCCTGCAATTTATTTGATATAGATTCTACATGCTGCCAAGGTAGGTCCTTGAGAGCAAGGCCCCATTTTGATGTATGTTTTGTATAGTGCTTATGTCAATGGGAATTGATGGTGAATAAATTGAGGGTGAAAGCAATGTGACTAATGGATACAGTGAGGAACCAGACTCCTATCATCTATTATCAACTCTAGAATTACATAGATAGCCTTTAGCCTCTAACATGGGGCCTTTGAAAGTTAAATTCTTCAGACTTAGAATCAGAAATAACACCTGTACCTCTAGCTGGTTTCCAAAGGGTTTTGCTTAGGGTAATGGCCACAAAAGAACAAAGTATTGCTCTTTACTGAGCAGAATTAATCAATAGCTCAGTGCTCCAGAGAGGTCTGTACAAATATGACAAAAACACATTCTATCCATTCTTCTAGGTTCTTTCAATCCAAATAGTTGTATTTGTACTCCTCCTTAATTAGAGTTGCTGGGATTTCATAGCTGCTTAATTAAACTGAAGGAATAGAAATTCTGTGATGCCTTTAGGAAAGTGATTCCAATTATAGGGCCAATCTGTCAGTAAAAGTTAAGAGGCCAAAACATTTTAATAGCAAAGTTTCAGGGAACAAAGGATGAATATAATAAGTAGGAGGCATACTTCGTTATTAGTCTTGCTATTAGCTAAGTTTTATAGAAATCGCTCAAAACTTAAAAACTTTGGATGCAAGGCATGGGTATGTAATTCAGCACTCTCAGTTCAGATGGCTTGAGTAGCCATTTGGCTTCCATTAGGAACAGTACCATATTGAAGTCTCAGTCTTCATTGCCTCTGCTATGACAGATCAGATATCAAGCACTAGTAGTAGTCAGGTCAGCTATGGTGAAGGGGAGCCCATGCTGTTGAGCTCATGCATATTCTCTATCTGTGCCACCCTGACTACTCTGTCATTGCCCCATTGTGAATTTTGGGTGGCTGAGGACAGAAGCTGGCTGGCATTACCAAGAAAAGCCATAACTATCCACCCGGTTTTTCAATGCTTCCTAAGTGATATATGTTCTCTGTATTAGTAATTTGCTGCATAACAAATTATCCCAAAACTTAGCAACTTAAAACAATATACATTTGTTATTCTACCTTCTGTAGTTATGTATCTGGACACTGTTTATATGGGTCCTCTGTGTCACAAATGGGTCCACCACAACAAAGTGTCTCCCAGGGCAGCAATCTCATCTGAAGGCACAAATAGGAAAGGATCTGCTTCTAAGCTCCATTGGTTGTTGATAGGACTCAATACCTTGCAGTTGTCACACTAAGGTCTTGATTCTTTGTGGGCTGTTGGTTAGAGACTGCCTTCAGTCCTGCCAATGGACTTTCCCACTATGGTGGTTTGCTTCATCAAAAACAGCAAGATAGACAGAAACTGCTAGCAAGATGGAAGTAATTTTCTTACATGACATAATCTGGAAGTGACAATGCATCATCTTTGCCACAATATATTGGCTAGCTGTAGTAGCCAGGCCAGCCCACAGTAAAGAGAAGGGGATTATACAGGACATGGATAACAGGAGAGAGATATCACTGGGGCCATCTTAGAATCTGCCTGCCACAATCTCCAATGGATATTTTCATGAAACACAAAGATTCACAAATTTTGTGCCCACTCCTATAGGACCATCCACTTACCTCTTCCCTAGACCTGCTTGACTCTTATCTTTCTATATTGCTCTTTCCAGGCTGCTGACCAACTAGCTGAGTCATTTGCTACTTCCCAGGAATAGGTATAGTATTATCCTTACCTCTGACCATGCTCAACAAAAAGTTGATGGCCAGGCAATTTCAAAGCTCTGACCACTAAGAGGATTTCCCTTCACCATTGTCTTTAACCTCTGAGTGGGGGCAGAGCACTCTATTTTTAGCTCATACTAAACATATTAAGCTAAATTATTCATGAACTAGGCCCAAGTTTTGTTTTAGAATTTTTGTTCTTAGTTTTAAAAATACTTTTTTATTGCTTTATTCCTGATTGCAAATAACATGTCAATTGTGAAAATATGGAAAATAAGGCTAAAACAATGGAAATTACTACTTGTGACACTACAATTTAGAGATATTCATGTCTGTGTATATACATATACAAATACATAAATATTTATTACACATATTTGCAAATATGTAGATGCATATATACATATTACATATACATGTTATTGGATCTGGTATTTGATTTGACTACTATTGTTTCATGGATACAGGCAGAAGACCTAACTCCTAGAACAAAGACAAAGAACTTTATTACACAGGGCAAGGAAAAATGTGTAAAGCCCAGATTTTTTACTTTTCCTTCACGCCATAGAGAGTTTGCCAGGCTACAGGCATAAACTGAGGGAGAAATGTCAGGTCAACAGATGTAGGTAATTTGGGATTCTGTGTTCCTATTCATGTAAGTTACCACACCTTCCAGACCTGCTTAGGTCTGAGCACTAATTATCATTTCTATCATATAATGGATTGCCACTTTACCTACCCAAACTCACGACTTGTTCTGACAATACTCATAACAGGCAACTCCAGCTATATGGCCACTTAACATCTGGTGATCAAGCACTTAGTCTCTATTAAGACCCAACAGCACAGCAGGAACCACCTTTTGAGCAGTGATCAGTTCTTGCCATAGATGACATGATCTTGCTTTAAAACTCAGCAGCATGTGCTTTGACTTTCAACTCAGGCCTTGCCAGAGATTCCCCTCAGCTTTCTCATCTAAGGCTGATACCTTTAGCACCACTGGATCTACTAGGTGTTATGGTCCAAAAGGTAGAACTGTTCTTACCTTGTTGGAAAGCCCTCTGTTGCTCTGGGTCTGACTCAAAACTGACAGTCTTCTGAGTCACTTCATAAATGGGTTGGAACAGTATTTTCAAGTATGGCATATGCTGTTTCTAAAGTCCAAAAATGTTATAAGCTTGAACCTTCTCGGGAAGATGGTGGAGTAGGAGGCCCCTAATTGTCCCATGGATACACTTAGATAACAGCCACATCAGTGTAAAAAAAACCCAGAAAATGACCCAAAGACTGGCAGAATGAACTCTCCACAGCTACATATAGAGAAGAGGCCAAATGCAAGAGGGCAGGAAGGGCAGACAATCAGTCAGAAGCTAAATGGACCACCAGGACTGTCTCTGGGAGTAAGAAATGCTGCAGGAACAGAGAGGGGAGAAAAACATATTCTCACACCAGGGAGCCTGCAAAACATTTGGCTTTGAAAACCAGCGGGGCTGAATTTCTTGAGTTCTTACAATCAGCAGGTCTTAAAACCTGGAACTTTAAAAATCAGCAGACTCATGGGAAAGCCAGGAGGGTGACAGGAAACTGAGTCCTTGCCCTTAAAGAGAAAGCACAACAAACAGCCTTGCAGAGATTCAGCATAAAAACAGCTTTTTGAAAAATACCTGGGGAAGACAGCAAGATTTGTTTATTAATCTCAGAGCTCTCATGCTGGAGGGGCAGAGGTTGTTGTGAGACTTCTCTAGGCACAAAGATGCTGCCAGGCACCATTTCCTTCCTCCACCCAACAAGCCTAGACACATGGACACCTGTGGAAACCAACACAGTGCCAACACCCCCTACTTACTTGCTAACAGCTCACCCTACCCCCATGTTCTCCTATGGACACACCCCCTCCAGCCAGGCCTCAGTTCCAGGTTCCATTCCACATAAACCTTGCTAATACCAGATGTCCAACCCCTGCATGCTTCTATGGATCCACCCCTCCAACCCAGCCTGCCTTGGTCCCTGCAGCTGCAAGTCCCCTCCCTCCACCTCAGATGTTGTTGGAGCAGCATGTCCCACCCACACATTCTTCTGCAGTTCTGTGGTACTACATTTCTGGTGAATATTTGGTCTGACTCAAGCCCAAGGAGGCCCCAGACTGACCCACTAACAACACAGACACCAAATCCTGCTCACAACAGACAAAGAGAGTCATTGCAGATGACTGGAATGAAGGCAGAAGTGGCTCAGCCACAACAGCAGTGCAAATGTAACACACATAGGAGACTCCCCTGAAGTGTTAGGTTTTGGTGAAGAGAGGACATTGCACTACAGGGCACTGCTGGACCTCTTCTTCATAAGGCTACTACTTTCAAGAGCTGGAAATATAGCTGACTTTTCTAACAAACAGAAACAAACACAGAGAGTTAGACAGAATGAATAGAGAAATATGTCCCAAATGAAAGAACAGGACAAAATTATAGCAAGGGAGCTAAACAAAATGGAGATAAGTATCACACCTGATAGAGATTTAAAGTAGTGGTTATAAAAAAGAAATAAGTAAGTAAGTAAATGAATAAGGTAAGTAAGTAAGTAAGTAAGTAAGTAAGTAAGTAAGTAAGTAATGGTCATAAAGATACTCACTGGACTTGAAAAAGGAATGAAGAACCTCATTGAGATCCTTAACAAAGAGATAGAATACATAAAAAAGAACTAATCAGAGATGAAGAACTCAATAAATGAAATTTAAAATACACCAGATGGAATAAGTAGTAGACTAGAGGAAGCAAAAGAATAGACCAGTGAACTGGAAAGCAATCAGTCTGAAGAGGAGAGAGAAAAAATTAAGAATAAATGAAAATAGACATAGGGAATTCAGCAACACCATCAAGCATAATAACATTCATATAATAGGGATCCTAGAAGGAGAAGAGAGACAAAAGAGGCCAGAAAATTTATCTGAAGAAATAGTAGCTGAAAACTTCCTGAATGTGGGAAAGGAACAGGAATCTAGATCCAGAAGGCACAGAGATCCTCTAACAAAATCAACCCAGGGAGGTCCACACTAAGACACATAGTAATTAAAATTGCAAATGTAGTGATAAAGAGAATTTTAAGACTAGCAAGAGAAAGAAAACAGTTACATACTAGGGAAACCCCATAAGCCTATAAGCTGATTTTCAGAAGAAACTTTGCAGGCCAGAAGAGAGTAGCATGATACAAAGTGCTGAAAGGAAAAACGCGCCACCAAAATAGTCTATCCAGCAAGGCTATCAGTCAGAATAGATGGAGAGATAAACAGTTTCCCAGACAAACAAAAGTTAAAGGAATTCATGGCCATTAACCCAACCTTAAAAGAAATGTTAAAGGGGACTCTTTGAGTGGAAATAAGTGGATCATAAGTAGGAGTAAGAAAAGTAGGAAACACAAAAGCAATACATCTATAAAAATCAGTCAAGAGATACACAAAATAAAAAGATGTAAAGTATGATACCATAACCTAAAACAATAGGGGAAAAGGAGTAAAGAATGGGTTCAAAAGTAAATAATCATCAACTTTATACAGACTGCTAAATGCAGAAGATGTTATATAGAAACCTAATGGTGACCACAAATCAAAAACCAGTAATAGATATGCAAAGAATAAAGAGAAAGGAATCCAAGTATGTCACTACAGAAAGACAACAAACTGTGAGAGGAGAGTAAGAGAAGAAAGGTACAGAGAAGAACTAGAAAAACAATCATAAAACAAGTAACAAAATGGCAGTAAGGACATAACTATCAATAATTACTTTCAAAGTAGATGGACAAAATGCTCCAATCAAAACACAGGGTGACAGAATAGCAAGACCAATCTATATGCTGCCTATAAGAGACCCATTACAGACCTAAAGACACAAGCAAGTTGAAAGGGAAGGGATGGAAAAGCAGTTATCATGCAAACAGAGGTGAAAAGAAAGCCAGAGTAGCAATACTTATACAAACTAGCCTTTGAAACAAAGACTGTAACAAGAGACAAAGAAGGACACTTTATCATCACCATAAAGGGAACAACCCAACAAGAAGATATAACAATTGTAAATATTTACCCACCCAACATGGAAGCACCCAAATGTATAAAGCAGCTAATAACAAACATTAAGGCACCAATTTATAGTAATACAATAAGAGTAGGGGACTGTAACACCCCACTTATATCAATGGATAGATTGTGCAAACAGAAAGTCAATAAGGAAACAGTGGCTTTGAATGACACACTGGACCAGAAGGACTTAACAGATACATTCAAAACATTCCATCTTAAAATAGCACAACACAAATTTTTCTGAGGTGCGCATGGAACATTCTCCAGAAAATATCACAGATTAAGCCACAAAGTAAGTCCTCAATATATTAAAAAAGATGGAAGTCATACCATGCATCTTTTCTGACCACAAAGCTATGAAACTAAAAATAAGCCACAAGAAAAAATCAGAAACACCAAATACACAGAGACTAAATAATATGCTACTAAATAATGAATGGGTCAACCAAGAAATCAAAGAGGAAATGAAACCAGGAACTGGTTCTTTGAAAAAGATCAACAAAATTGATAAGCTTTTAGCCAGAATCACAAAAAAAGAGAGAGAGACAGCACTCAAACAAAATCAGAAATGAAAGAGGAGAAATAACAACTGACACCACAGAAATACAAAGGATTAGAAGAGAATATTATGAAAAACTATATGCCAACAAATTGGGCAACCTACAAGAAATGGATAAATTCCTAGAAACATATAACCTCACAAGACTAAATTAGGAAGAAACAGAAAATTGGAACAGATGGATTACCAGCAATAAACTGAATCAGTAATCAAAAAACTCCCAACAAACAAAAGTCCAGGACCAGACAGTTTCACAAGTGAATTCTGACAAACATTTAAGGAAGAGTTAATACCTATTCTCAAGCTATTCCAAAAAATAGAAGACAGAGAAAAGCATCAGAATTCATTCTATGAGGCTAACATTACCCTAATACTGAAACCAGATAAGGTCACCTATCTGGGGGGGGGGGGGGGAATTACAGGCCAATAGCTTTGATGAACACAGATGTAAAAATCCTCAACAAAATATTAGCAAACTGAATCCAACAATATATTAAAAAAATCATTCACTACAGTGAAGTGGGATTTATTCCTGGGATGCAAGGACAGTTCAATATTCACACATCAATCAACATGATATATCACATCAACAAGAAAAAGGATAAAAACCATATGATCATTTCAGTAGATGCAGAAAAAGCATTTGACCAAGTACACCATCCATTCATAAAAATTCTCAAGAAAGTAAGTTTAGAGAGAACATACCTGAACATAATAAAGGCCATATATGAAAAAGATAACATCATACTCAATAGTGAAAAACAGAGCCTTTCCCCTAAGGTCAAGAACAAAACAAAGATGTCCACTCTCACCAGTTTTATTCCACATAGTACTAAAAGTCCTAGTCACTGCAATCAGACAACAAAAAGAAATAAAAAGTATCCAAATCGGTAAGGAAAAGGTAAAACATTCACTATTTTGCAGATGACATGATACTATATATAGAAAACCCTAAAGTATCCCCCCAAAAAACTATTATAACTGATAAATTAATTCAGTAAGGTCGCAGGATACAAAATCAACATACAGAAATCTGTTACATTTTTTTACACCAATAATCAATCAGCAGAAAGAGAAATTAAGAAAACAATCCCATTTACAAGTGTAACAAAAATAACAAAATATTTAGGAATAAACTTAACCAAGGAGGTGAAAGACCTATAAACTATAAAACACTGATGAAAGAAACTGAAAACAACACAAACAAATGGAAAGATATTCCATGGTCCTGGATTGGAAAAACACATAATGTGAAAATGTCCCTACTACCCAAAGCAATCTACAGATTTAATGCAATCCCTATCATAATAGCAACAACATTTTTCACAGAACACAACAAACAATCCCAAAATTTGTATGGAACCACAAAAGGCCCCAAATAGCCAAAGCAATCTTGAAAAAAGAAGAACGAAACTGTAGATATCACAATCCCAGATTTCAAGATACCCTACAAATCTATAGTAATCAAGACAGTATGATACTGGCACAAAAACAGACACATAGATCAACAGAACAGAATAGAAAACCCAGAAATAAACCCATAATTATATAGTCAATTAATCTTTGACAAGAGAGGCAAGAATATGCAATGGGAATAAGACAGTCTCTTCAACAAATAGTGTTGGGAAAACTGGACAATAACATGCAAAAGAATGAAACTGGACTCGTTTTTTACAGCATACACAAAAATAAACTCAAAATGGATTAAAGACCCAAATATGAGACCTGAAACCATAAAGATCCTGGAAGAGAGGACAGGAAGTAATTTCTCTGATCAGCTGTAGCAATAGGTTTCTAGATATGTTCCCTGAGGGAAGGGAACCAAAAGCAAAAATAAACTATTGGGATGACATCAAAATAAAAAGGAAAGAATTATCAAATCTAAAAGATGACCTCCTGAACTGGGAGAAGATATTTACAAATGACATATCTGATAAAAGTTTATAGTGTCCAAAATATCTAAAGAACATATACAACTCAATGCCCAAAAAACAAATAACCCAATTAAAAATGGGCAGAAGACATGAACAGACATTTCTCCAAAGAAGATATGCAGTTGACCAACAGACAAATGAAAAGATGCTCAACATCATTTATCACCAGGGAAATACAAATCAAATCCATGATGAGATATCATCTCACAGCTGTCAGAATGACTAAAATCAAAAACACAAGAAACAAGTGTTGGCGAGGGTGCAGAGAAAAAGGAACACTCGTGCACCACTGGTGGGAATGGAAATGGTGAAGCCACTGTGGAAAATAGTATGGAGGTTCCTCAAAATGTTAAAAATAGAGGGGGCGGAGCAAGATGGCGGAGGAGTAGGAGACCTAGATTTCGTCTGGTCTCAGGAATTCAGCTGAATAGGGATCAAAACCATTCTGAACACCTACGAACTCAACAGGAGATCGAAGAGGAGAGTAGCAACAACTCTCTGAACAGAGAAGCGACCACTTACTGGAAGGTAGGGCGTGCGGAGAAGTGAATCCGAGGCGATATTCGGGAGGAGAGATGGCGGGGGAGGGGCCTCCGCCAGCCGCTTCTGGCAAGTGATAGAGCCGCGGAGCACAAAATCGGACCTTTTAGAAGTTGGCTCGGCGGAGGGACGTCGCTGCAGTGGCTAAGCGGGGGGTGGAGTCCTCCCGGGACAGTGTGGTCTCAGGACCCTTGGGGTCACAGAGAGACCAGGGGTGCCTGAGTGCGCCAGAGCTCCCAGGTATCAGAGCGGGGAAGCCGGCTGCAGAGACGGAGCAGAGTCGCGGGCTCTCAGCTTGGGGTTGCCATAAACTGTGATCTGCGGCCCAGTCGGGGCACGGCTCCTCCAGCAGGGACCCAACAAGCAGCAGATCCGGGGAGACTCCCCTTCCTTCCCGGGGAGGAGCGGTGCGGGAGCGCACTGCAGGGATCTGCTGGGTTTGGAGACTCCGCGCGGGGTCAGGTGCCAGAGATAGCAACGCTTGGTCACAGGCCGGGTGAGCACGGAGTGCGGCCGGAGACCGGGGACACGGAAGTGACTGCTTTTCTCTGGGGGCACACTGAGGAGCGGGGCCCCGAGTTCTCAGCTCCTCCGGGTGGAGATTGGGAGGCCACCATTTCTGCCCTGGTCCTCCAAAGCTGTACCAAGAGCTTGCAGGGAACAAAAGCTCCTGAGAGCAAACCGGAGCAGCTTCCTTAGCCCAGACCGACAAGGGCGGGGCAATTCTGCCTCCGGCAAAGACATTTGGAAACCACAGCAACAGGCCCCTCCCCCAGAAGATCAGCACAAACAGCCAGCAAGCCAAGACCAAGTTGATCGATCAAGGAGAATGGGAGAACTCCAGCGCTAGGGGAATACTGCCCATAGATTCATGGCTTTTTTTTTTTACCATGATTCATTATTTCATCAAAGTTAATTTTTGTTGACTATTTTTTTTATTTTTCTTTTTCCCTTTTTCAACCAACATCTTATCAATCCCCTTTTAAAAAAAAAAAAACAAACATTTTTTATTTTTCATTTTTAGAGTCATATTTTATCCCTTCATAGTAGTTACCCTTATTTTTGGCATATATATATAAGTTGTTCTCTCTTTAAAATTTTGACATACAGTTTCTTCTAACAGATCAAAATATACCCTAAATCACTAGTGTATGGCTTTGTTCTAGTCTCCGGCCTGATCACATTCTCTCCCTTTTTCTTTTTTTTTTTCTTAAATCTTCTTTCCTTTTTCAAACAACTTATCTTACCAAGTCCTTTTATAAAATCTTTTATAATTTTCATCTTTACAGTCATCTTCCATCCCTTCATCGTATCAACCCTTATTTTGTACATATATGTCTTTCTTCCTTTAAAATTTTAGGAGGCACTTTTTTCTAACAGACCAAAATATGCCCAAAATCTAGTGTGTGGCACTGATCTATGCACTAGCCTGATCATATTTGATCATATTCTGCTTTTTTTGTATTGTTTTGTTTTTGTTTTTATCTTTTTTTTCTTTTTTTTTTTTCTCTTTCTTTTTTCTTTCTTTCCCTTTCTTGTCCCCTGGTTTCAGGTCTTTTCGGATTTGTATACAGTATATTTGCTGGGGACGTTGTAAACCTGTTAGCATTTTGTTCTCTTATTCATCTATTCTCCTCTGGACAAAATGACAAGACGAAAGAAATCACCTCAGCAAAAAGAACAAGAGGTAGTACCGTCAGCCAGGGACCTACTCAATACGGACATTAGTACGATGTCAGACCTAGAGTTCAGAATCATGACTTTAAAGATACTAGCTGGGCTTGAAAAAAGCGTGGAAGTTATTAGAGAAACCCTTTCTGGAGAAATAAAAGAACTAAAATCTAACCAAATCGAAATCAAAAAGGCTATTGATGAGGTGCAATCAACAATGGGGGCAATAAATGCTAGGATAAATGAGGCAGAAGAGAGAATCAGTGATATAGAAGACCAAATGATGGAAAATAAAGAGGCTGAGAAAAAGAGAGAGAAACAACTACAGGATCAGGAGGGCAGAATTCGAGAGATAAGTGATACGATAAGACGAAACAACATTAGAATAATTGGGATCCCAGAAGAAGAAGAGAGAGAGAGGGGGGCAGAAGGTATATTGGAGCAAATTATAGCAGAGAACTTCCCTAATGTGAGGAAGGAAACAGGCATTAAAATCCAGGAGGCACAGAGAACCCCTCTCAAAATCAATAATAATAGGTCAACACCCCAACATCTAATAGTAAAACTTACGAGTCTCAGAGACAAAGAGAAAATCCTGAAAGCAGCTCGGGAGAAGAGATATGTAACCTACAATGGTAGAAACATTAGATTGGCAACAGACCTATCCACAGAGACCTGGCAGGCCAGAAAGGACTGGCAAGATATCTTCAGAGCACTAAACGAGAAAAATATGCAGCCAAGAATACTATATCCAGCTAGGCTATCATTGAAAATAGAAGGAGAGATAAAAAGCTTCCAGAACAAACAAAAACTAAAGGAATTTGCAAACACGAAACCAGCCCTCCAAGAAATATTGAGAGGGGTCCTCTAAGCAAAGAGAGAACCTAAAAGCAGCAAAGAGCAGAAACGAACACAGACAACAGACAGTTAACAGTCACCTTACAGGTAATACAATGGCACTAAATTCATACCTTTCAATAGTTACCCTGAATGTAAATGGGCTAAATGCCCCAATCAAAAGACACAGGCTATCAGATTGGATTAAAAAACAAGACCCATCAATATGCTGTCTGCAAGAGACTCATTTTAGACCCAAAGACACCCCCAGATTGAAAGTGAGGGGGTGGAAAACCATTTACCATGCTAATGGACACCAAAAGAAAGCTGGGGTGGCAATCCTTATATCAGACAAACTAGATTTTAAAACAAAGACTGTAATAAGAGATGAGGAAGGACACTATATCCTACTTAAAGGGTCTATCCAACAAGAAGATCTAACAATTGTAAATATCTATGCCCCGAACATGGGAGCAGCCAATTATATAAGGCGATTAATAACAAAAGCAAAGAAACACATTGACAACAATACAATAATAGTGGGGGACTTTAACACCCCCCTGACTGAAATGGACAGATCATCTAAGCAAAAGATCAACAAGGAAATAAAGACTTTAAATGACACACTGGACCAAATGGACTTCACGGACATATTCAGAACATTCCATCCCAAAGCAACGGAATACACATTCTTCTCTAGTGCCCATGGAACATTCTCCAGAATTGATCACATCCTAGGTCACAAATCAGGTCTCAACCGGTACCAAAAGATTGGGATCATTCCCTGCATATTTTCAGACCACAATGCTTTGAAACTAGAACTCAACCACAAGAGGAAAGTCGGAAAGAACTCAAATACATGGAGGCTAAAGAGCATCCTACTAAAGAATGAATGGGTCAACCAAGAAATTAAAGAAGAATTAAAAAAATTCATGGAAACCAATGAAAATGAAAACACAACTGTTCAAAATCTTTGGGATACAGCAAAGGCAGTCCTGAGAGGAAAGTATATAGCAATACAAGCCTTTCTCAAGAAACAAGAAAGGTCTCAAATACATAACCTAACCCTACACCTAAAGGAGCTGGAGAAAGAACAGCAAATAAAGCCTAAACCTAGCAGGAGAAGAGAAATCATTAAGATCAGAGCAGAAATCAATGAACTAGAAACCAAAAGAACAGTAGAACACATCAACGAAACTAGGAGCTGGTTCTTTGAAAGAATTAACAAGATTGATAAACCCCTGGCCAGACTGATCAAAAAGAAAAGAGAAATGACCCAAATCAACAAAATCATGAATGAAAGAGGAGAGATCACAACCAACACCAAAGAAATACAAACAATTATAAGAACATATTATGAGCAACTCTATGCCAGCAAATTAGATAACCTGGAAGAAATGGGTGCATTCCTAGAGATGTATCAACTACCAAAATTGAACCAGGAAGAAATAGAAAACCTGAACAGACCTATAACCACTGAGGAAATTGAAACAGTCATCAAAAATCTCCCAAGAAACAAAAGCCCAGGGCCAGATGGCTTCCCAGGGGAATTCTATCAGACATTTCAAGAAGAATTAATACCTATTCTCCTGAAACTGTTCCAAAAAATAGAAATGGAAGGGAAACTTCCAAACTCATTTTATGAGGCCACCATTACCTTGATCCCAAAACCAGACAAAGACCCCATCAAAAAAGAGAATTACAGACCAGTATCCTTGATGAACATGGATGCAAAAATTCTCACCAAAATACTAGCCAATAGGATCCAACAGTACATTAAAGGATTATTCACCATGACCAAGTGGGATTTATTCCTGGGCTGCAAGGCTGGTTCAACATCCGCAAATCAATCAACGTGATACAATACATTAACAAAAGAAAGAACAAGAATCCTATGATCCTCTCAATAGATGCAGAAAAAGCATTTGACAAAGTACAACATCCTTTCTTGATCAAAACTCTTCAGAGTATAGGGATAGAGGGTACATACCTCAATATCATAAAAGCCATCTATGAAAAACCTACAGCGAATATCATTCTCAATGGGGAAAGGCTGAGAGCTTTTCCCCTAAGGTCAGGAACGCGGCAGGGATGTCCACTCTCACCACTGCTATTCAACACAGTATTAGAAGTCCTAGCCACAGCAATCAGACAACAAAAAGAAATCCAAGGCATCCAAATCAGCAAAGAGGAAGTCAAACTCTCACTCTTTGCAGATGATATGATACTGTATGTGGAAAACCCAAAAGACTCCACCCCAAAACTGCTAGAACTCATACAGGAATTCAGTAAAGTAGCAGGATATAAAATCAATGCACAGAAATCAGTGGCATTCCTATACACCAACAACAAGACAGAAGAGAGACAAATCAAGGAGTCGATCCCATTTACAATTGCACCCAAAACCATTAGATACCTAGGAATAAATCTAACCAAAGAGGCAAAGGATCTGTACTCAGAAAACTATAAAATACTCAGGAAAGAAATTGAAGAAGACACAAAGAAATGGAAAAACGTTCCATGCTCATGGATTGGGAGAATCAACATTGTGAAGATGTCAATGCTACCTAGAGCAATCTACACATTCAATGCAATCCCCATCAAAATACCATCCACTTTTTTCAAAGAAATGGAACAAATAATCCTAAAATTTGTATGGAACCAGAAGAGACCCAGAATAGCCAGAGGAATACTGAAAAAGAAAACCAAAGCTGGCGGCATCACAATTCCGGACTTCCAGCTCTATTACAAAGCTGTCATCATCAAGACAGTATGGTACTGGCACAAAAACAGACACATAGATCAATGGAACAGAATCGAGAGCCCAGAAATGGACCCTCAACTCTATGGTCAACTTATTTTTGACAAAGCAGGAAAGAATGTCCAATGGCAAAAAGACAGTCTCTTCAACAAATGGTGTTGGGAAAATTGGACAGCCACATGCAGAAGAATGAAACTGGACCATTTCCTTACACCACACACAAAAATAGACTCCAAATGGTTGAAAGACCTAAACGTGAGACAGGAGTCCATCCAAATCCTAAAGGAGAACACAGGTAGCAACCTTTTCGACCTTAGCCGCAGCAACTTCTTCCTAGAAACATCGCCAAAGGCACGGGAAGCCCGGGCAAAAATGAACTATTGGGATTTCATCAAGATAAAAAGCTTTTGCACAGCAGAAGAAACAGTCCACAAAACCAAAAGACAACCGACGGAATGGGAGAAAATATTTGCAAATGACATATCAGATAAAGGGCTAGTATCCAAAATCTATAAAGAACTTATCAAACTCAACACCCAAAGAACAAATAATCCAATCAAGAAATGGGCAGAAGACATGAACAGACATTTCTCCAAAGAAGACATCCAAATGGCCAACAGGCACATGAAAAAGTGCTCCACATCGCTCGGCATCAGGGAAATCCAAATCAAAACCTCAATCAGATACCACCTCACACCCGTCAGAATGGCTAAAATTAACAAGTCAGAGAACGACAGATGTTGGCGGGGATGTGGAGAAAGGGGAACCCTCCTACACTGTTGGTGGGAATGCAAGCTGGTGCAACCACTCTGGAAAACAGTATGGAGGTTCCTCAAACAGTTGAAATTAGAGCTACCGTTCGATCCAGCAATTGCACTACTGGGTATTTACCACAAAGATACCAATGTAGGGACCCGAAGGGGTACGTGTACCCCAATGTTTATAGCACCAATGTCCACAATAGCCAAACTGTGGAAAGAGCCAAGATGCCCATCGACAGATGAATGGATAAAGAAGCAGTGGTATATATACACAATGGAATATTATGCAGCCATCAAAAGGAATGAGATCTTGCCATTTGCAACGACGTGGATGGAACTGGAGGGTGTTATGCTGAGTGAAATAAGTCAATCAGAGAAAGACATGTATCACATGACCTCACTGATATGAGGAATTCTTAATCTCAGGAAACAAACTGAGTGTTACTGGAGTGGTTGGGGGTGGGAGGGATGGGGTGGCTGGGTGATAGACATTGGGGAGGGTATGTGCTACGGTGAGCGCTGTGAATTGTGCAAGACTGTTGAATCACAGATCTGTACTTCTGAAACAAATAATGCAACATATTTTAAGAAAAAAGAAAAAGAAGAAGATAACAGGAGAGGAAGAAAAGGGGAGTATGTCAGAGGGGGAGACGAACCATGAGAGATGATGGACTCTGAAAAACAAACTGAGGGTTCTAGAGGGGAGGGGGGTAGGGGGATGGGTTAGCCTGGTGATGGGTATTGAGGAGGGCACGTTCTGCATGGAGCACTGGGTGTTATGAACAAACAATGAATCATGGAACACTGCATCAAAAACTAATGATGTAATATATGGTGATTAACATAACAATAAAAAATTTAAAAAAAATGTTAAAAATAGAACTATCATGTGATCTAGTAATTCCACTACTGGTTATTCATCCAAGGAATACAAAAAGAGTAATTCAAAAAGACATATATACCCTATGTTTATTGTAGACTTATTTACGATAGCTAAATTATGGAAGCATCACAGGTGTGCACCGAGAGATGCATAAAGAAGACATGGTATATATATACAATGGGATATTACTCATCCATAATAAAGAATGAAATCTCGCCATTTGCAACAAAATCGATGGGGCTAGAGAGTATAATGCTAAGTCAAATAAGTCAGTCAAAGGAAGACAAATACTATGTGATTTCACTTATATATGGAATTTAAGAAACAAAACAACAGAACAAAGGAAAGAGAGACAAACCAAAAAAACAGAGTCTTACCCATAGAGAACAAACTCATGGATACCAAAGGGAAGGTAAGGGGAGGATGAATGAAATAGGTGAAGGGGATTAACAGTACATTTATCAGGATGAGCACTGTGTACAACTGCTAAATCACTATATTGTATACCTGAAACTAATATAATACTGTATGTTAACTATACTGGAATTACAGGTTTTATATACAGCTTCTATACTTCATTCCTAATGGTTGTAGGTGAGGGGCCAATAACCTTATCTTTAAAAAGATGTCTTGATTTGCCCTAGACTACTTTATCATTGTGCAGGTCTCTGAAAGATTAAAGTTTACTTTCTACTCTCTGGTTCCTTACGTGGGAATTCATACTGCTTGCCACTTCCTACTCACCAAGTCAGATTAACTTGATGTCATTAATATAGTAGACGGGCATGATGTTCGTTGGAATGAACAGAAATGGTGAGTGCCAAAGAACTAGACAGTTTCTAGTTCTAAGCCACTTTAATTAGAGAGAATGGAAATATAAAAATCAAACAACAAATAGAAGATTTTATGTTGTACTTATCAACTTTACCGTAGGAGCAAAAAAAAAAAAAATGGTATAAGAGTTTAGAGAAAGGCAAGAGCATTATAAGTCAGATGGTTACTATAAGCCAACACATAGACCCAGAATTATACACAGGCAAAAACACAGATGGATGTGTTGATTACTCATATATGCTATGCATACAATCCAAAGAGCTTCCGTATCAGTTGGAAGACCGATATCACATAGTCATTTAGGAATCCAGACAGAGGTTTTACATTCTTTAATACATGTTTTCCTAGGTCTTCTTGGACTTTGATATTCCATTAGAGGAAATTTTTTCATGTGTGCAAGTTTTATGTATCTGGAAGTAGCACACATCTCTTTCTCAAATTCTGTTGGCTGGGACTCAGTCACATAGCTATACCTAACCACAATCAAGAGTGAAAAACATATTCTAGCCACAGGACTGATTACATAATTAACAGGACCCTGCTCAAAATGAAAATGAGGGAATTCTTGTTCAAAAAGCAGGAAAAATGTACTGCTAAAGATACTAAAATATAAACTTTTATCTTTTTAATATGGTCTCTGTCTCAATTTGCCATGGTGGTTTTTTTATTTAATATTGAATGTTATTCTAAGAATTAAAATTTTAGATTATTAGCCTGAATTTTGCTATTCATCTTTGTATTATGCATCTTTTGATGCAAATATGAGTATTTAATTCATATGTGGAATCACTAAATTTCACAATTGTTTTTTATAGCTTAAGTATGCATATTTTGTTCTTAGCAGAACAATGGAAACGTTGTGCAAAACAAACTCAACTACTTTTATTTCACTTCTTGATACATTCTGCCAACACTCTACCTTCAGCTTACTGGTGAGTAAGGAAGAACCAAAAGTAAAAGTCACTCTGGGTCACCCTATCTTTCCTTTCCTTTCACATCATCATTTTCAGTGTAAGTGGTTGGCTAATAGAAGGAAGTAACATGAGTAAGAAATGATATGATAGTGTTTCTTTGTCATTTATGTTTCTTAGGATATCACCGCCTTCTGCTTTCAAAGCAAGTTCAGGTTCAAAGGGTGTCCCAAGGTGGCCTCTCAAGGTTGTCAGCTTCCGTAGTCATAGATGTAACGCATTTGTCTTATACTTGCTCTGAGTCTCACTGAACCCCCACATATGGTTGGTATACCAGAATTCTATGCTTTATGATGCAACACAAACACTATATGCAATTGGGTCAGCAAGGGGCCGTGGATGTGCATTATTTTGTGTGGCTCCCCTGCACATCTGCATTCTCTATTGTCCCAGTGGACTTCATCTATGATTACAGGATGAAGAATAAAATTACTAAGAAACTTGAGGATGGTGACAGCAGAGCATTAAACCGATCACTGGGCCCTGTGAGCATGGTGTCCAGTGAAACTGCACAGGTTGCACACCCATGAAGCCAGTCATGCCTGCATACCCAAAAAAATGCTAAGAAGAATTTGGTTTTCTGAAAGGAAAGTTTTGTGAAAGAGTGAATGCTTGAGAAAAGCTAGGTGCATAAACAGTATGGTTTCTGTGGTTCATTTATTTGCTGTTTACAATTATGATAGTCATATACCAGTATGCATGCCTAGCATAGATGGGTGTCAGAACTTCGCAGCTTTGTCTTTTTTTCTAATCTATATGTAACCAGTCTCCAAGAGAACCTCAGTAAAGCTTACAGAAGTGACCTTTGGCCTAATCAAACTTAACTGCAGACATGAAACATTACTCCTTTCTATAACATTACTACATAGTTATCTATCCATTGTTTGACTATTCCAAGCATTGGAGAACTTGTTTATTCTCAGGCAGGCATTCCATTCGCAGAAAGTCCTCAACAAAGCAAATCTGCATCAAATCAAGTGCTATAAAAATGTTAGCCTTCATACTTTCATGGCATAAAGCACTGTTCCATTATAAAATTAGACTGAAGAAATATTATGTTTAGGAAACATCTAGGCAATAATATTGTTTGGGAGCATAAAAATATTGTCTTCCATTCATGGTTACTGGTACATGATTTAATAATTTCCCAATGAGGAAGTATCCTAGCCAGCAAACAGCTGGGGACAGGTGAATGAGCCCGCAAAGCCTGTGGTCTCTGGTGTGCCATGTCTTGCATTTTGATGGGCTGGTGAGAGACAATATGAGCAACAGAAAATGAACAGTGTAGAGTTTAAAAACATCTAAATTCAAATCTCAGTACACAATTTGTTCCAGGTCTCACTAACTACGTTAAGGTAAAGTAGAAACTTAAGCTCTCTGTCTCTTTTATCTCATCTGGAAACTAAGAATAATAGCTACTTCACAGGAATGGTAAGAGAATCAGACAAATCAGATGAGCTGATATAGAACAATGTCCTTTATATATAACAAGGTGCTATACAAATACAGATATTGTTATACCTTCCAGTACTTAAAAATACATGAGTGAATGTAAATATCAGCTGGAGTTGAGAGAGCAATTGACTAAAACAAAGCAAGATATATGAAATATGAAGAAAAAAGTGAATGAGAGAAACAAACACCTTTAGAGAAGAAAATGTTCTGCCTTTTGCATCGAAGAGTAACATCTTTATACCCAATTTAAGGCTACATGTTATCAAAAAATTTAAAAAATAATAAGAAGTAGTACGAAAACTGATCCTAACCTCACCAAGTACTTCCTGTTACAATATGGAGGCAGAAGACCTGGTTGCCTTACTATTTACTTGACTTATTCTGGATTTTTTTGGTTAAGGATATGGCCGATTTGAGGCTCATTTTTCCTCATCTATAAAATGGGAATGATAAATTTCTATCTTCCCAGACTTCTGATGAAAATTAATTGAGAAAGCATCTTTGAAAATATACTATGATATGTGAGCTGTTAGTGTGATTCTGTTCACAGATGGGCTGGTACAAATATTGATAGGATAACAATTCACAGCCTCCATCAGGGAATGCAAACTTATGCTACTACCTATTGATATTTGAAGCATGAACGAGGGAGCAGCAGAGCAATAATCATGATGAAGAATATTTGGGAAACTATATTTTCCTGCAGAAATTACAATTAAGACTTTAGCTCAAAGAGAGAGAGCGAGATCTGATGCCATCAGGCTACGTTCCAGAGTTTCAGATTCCCCATATGCACTTCGAACTCATCATTTCTATTTGACAAATATGGCTACAAACCTGAAACAGGACAGTGAAACATAATTAAAGACTGACTGTTCTTTAATGAGAAACAAGCTCCGTTTTAACTCCAACAGCCTTGAGTGTTGCAGTATGACTCAAGGAGTTTAACAAGAAAATAGAATTCGGTGGAGAAATGGTGACTTAAACAGAAGCTTTATCACTCTTTAGGTTCCTTTTAAATCTAATTTTTAAACCTCAGTTTCCCCCATGAATCGGATGGTGATAACAACAAATTCACAGTACATGGATTCTTGGATTGTTTATTTGTTTGCTTGTTTATATCTTTTTATTGTGTTTGTTTGCTGCATGACATGCTCCCTTTCCCTAGAAAGAGCACACCTATTTTCTTTGGTAGAATTGGCTGTTTGACTCTGTGTAGTCTTGGTAAATCTTAAAACGGTATTATTTCCTTCTTGAAGGGAAGGTTCGGTGGTTCATGATTCAAGCTTGGCCAATGAGACAGTGAGTGTAAAGACAAAGGACTCGAAAAGAGGGCTGCACCTGACCTCATCCTGCAGTGTTAACTGATGAGACTGTGATTAACTCGTGCTACTTGATTTTCCAAGAGCTCTCTTGTTTACAAACCCTTCCTACTGTGGTTCCTCAAATGTCCCTTTGGTTCTATGAGACAACTCAGACATTTTCATTAAACAACCTCTGTTTCAATTAGCTAGAATGGGTTTCTGTTGTCAGAAACCAAAACTAAAACAAACACCCCAAAATAAGCAAAAACAAAAAATGCCATGATACCCCAACCTTGTGGTACTCAGAGGAAATTATTTCAGTCAAGTGTAAGACTTTGTGGGACCAACTGTTGTTGATATATTTTCCTTTGTGCCTTTAACTAAGGAGACAATCTGAAAGTAAACATGCCCATCTTTGCAAGGCAGAAACTCCAACTGTTCTTCAGTCTCACACAGGAAAGAGCACTCCTTGGTGGCATTTAGACCTGCCACAAACAGAAATTTTGGAGTAGTCCAATTTATCTATTTTTTTGTTATTGTTTCATTGTCTGTGCTTTTAATGTCATATCTAAGGAATCCTTGCTAAATCCACTGTCATGAAGCTTTTCCTGTTTTTTTTTTTTTTTTCTAGGATTTCTGTAGCTTTAAACCTTACATTTAGGTCTTTGATTCACTTCAAGTTAGTTTCTATACAGTATATAAGGTCACAAATAGAAATTTAAACATTATTATCCAAGAAATCTTGACATCACTTAGTGGAAGTTCTAACCAAGGTAGTTTACTAAGTCAAAATCCTTGAATAGGAGGGAATATTGGTAATTGAGGTAGGCCTTCAGGCACAGTGTATGGAAAACTATGTGTTTGGTAAAGTGTGGTTTTGGTATCATCCCACTTTCTTTTTGGCAGCCCTCTCTGCCCTTCCATACTCAAGGCCAGTCCTCTTCCATGTCCTTCAAGATCCTGTTCTCTTCAGACTTCAAACCAACCACCACCAAGGTGTGTGCTGGAAAAGAGAGCTGGTCTTTATGGAGTAGCTGCTGTGTGCCAGAAACTACTGAATTATCTCATTTCACAGCATATGAAAAAAAGTTTACTCTTATCTACTCAAGATATGGCTCCATCCAGAGGCTCTCGGGTGGCAAAGTTGGTTAAGTGGCTGACTTTGGCTCACATCATGATCTCAGGGTCCTAGAATCAAGCCCCATGTTGGGATCTGTGCTCAGGATGGAGTCTGCTCCTCCCTCTCCCTCTTCCCTCCCCCTGCTCATGCTCTCTCTCTCTCTCTTTCTCAAATAAATAAATAATTTTTTTTTAAAAAACAGGATGATATGGTTCCCTCTGCACTCAAATTAGGAATTCAAAGACCAAAACCCTTTCAAATCCACATACTCCTTCACTCATTTGTTCATTTACTCTTGTTTTCTGATAACTACTGAGCACCAACTATGCACCAGGCATCATGCTAAGATCTATAAATATAGGTATTAACAAGCCCACAAAGAATTCAATACCTAATGTGAAAGGCTGAGATAATGCACGTGATTCATTAAATAACTTCAAAGAAATCATTGAGAATGGTAGGTTCCCATTTGATATTTGGGAGTAAGCAACTCCTTAGCCAAAAAGTCTTAGAGCTATACATCATAGTATCCCATTCAGAAGGCCATTCCACATTCTTCTTAGGTCACTTACAATACATAATAATCAGATTTGAAGCCATAGTGTTTGGAATTTTGATCAGAGGAGAGACCAGCTGGTATAAGCACAGGCAGGAGAAATGACACCACATTGTCCCCTGTGGAATCTAGTGACAATTCAATAATGTCTCATTCTCACCCTGTCTCACTCATCAAAAAGAGGACTGCCCATTAAAATCCAATAAAAACAAATATAGAAGTTCATTTCTTTGCTAACTTCAAACGGAGCCACAGATGTTACCTGCATGAATGGCTGATAAATTGCTGATTTCCCACAATTTTGCCACCCTGACTTCGTCCCGCACATTTTCCAGTTGCAATCTCAGGCATTATAAGAACATGTCCTGATTCCTGTATTTTAAAGCACATGCACATTTACGATGAAGATCACATATGCTTTCGTGAAAATTTTTGCCTGAGACAGAGGAAATTGCCCTTTATTGAGGTTTAAATTTTTTTTTTGCTCTTGTTCCTCTGTTTCTTTCTGTTGTGGTGAGTTTTTGATTGGGGTTTTGGTTTAGGTTTGCCGAGGGTTTTTCTCAGAAATTTCACAGTCCACCTCCAGGAGGTGGTGTCCTTCAGCATTTCCCATAGGCCTATCCTCTGTCAACTTAGGACAAAAATTAACACTGAACCAGATGACTCATTTTTATCAGAAAGTGAGCTACACTTTAAGCCTAACTGCTGTCAACTCCACTGGGAAGGGGAAGTAAAGGTCTGTGAAGAAAGGTTTCTTAGAGACCATGAAAGGTATCTAAAGTGGATCAACAGTACAGGCACACCCATACCTCATGTTTTCTGACACGAACAGACACTTTAGCAGCACAATAGCTTATATTCACAAGATGTCAGGCTATTGAAAGAGTTCTTCAGACTTTTGGAAATATCTCTCTAATGAGAAATTAAAGCTGAAAGAGTGATAGTATCAGAAAGATTTCCCCCTGCCCCTACTTTCTTTTGCTTGAGAAACAAAATCCCTGAATACTCTTTTGTGATTGGACTTATTGACCATTTCTGGAGGCTTGGGGGAATTTCTTTACAGGACTGTTTAGAAGACTCAATTCAGGTGAGGAAGGTTGGGATCTGTCAGCTAACCCATCCTCCCTCAGGGAGAGTTCAAAAGGAAGAAGAGAGTGAACACTGATACTCAGCCTTTAGGAAGTGCTATTCACCTGGGTTCAGAGATTGCTTTACCTTGATGATACCTATTTTCGTTTATTGAGCAACTGCCCTCCACAAGCAACTGATCCAGCATTGACCCAACTGAGATTTCAGCTCATAAATCATAAAAAGGAGGCAGAAAGCAAAGGTACAGAAAGATGAGAACATGTAAATCCAGTCTACCTGATCATCCAAGAACCCTAGGTAAGCCATGGAGAGCCCACCTTTTGTCTGCTTCCCCAAGGTGCAAGATGTATAAATGACCTAGTGTGGAAATACAGCAATTCAAAATTAAACTTACTTTTCTTCCAAGTAGATAAGCAAGCTACCATGCAGTAGCCTGATTTGTGGAAATCTAACACATTACAACTCTAATTCATGTATGCCCTCAGAATACATTTAAGATTCTGAGGCTTCTTGTCTATGACCTAGTGTCTGCGGCCTACTTTCTGACCAGCAGAGATCCTGACTGTCTCATTCATCATTGTGTCCCCATATCTGGCACTGTGCCTAAAACACAGTAGAGTCTTAGTAAGTATGTGATGAATGAAGGAAAGAAAAAGGGAAAATAAAATAAATTAAAGCCAAAATTATTATCAATATGTGCTGTATGTCACTTACTTCTATTTAATTAGGATTCTGATTGTTTGTTTTTTGTTTTTTTCTGTTTTGACTTTCCATTTTGTCTAACTTGCTAAACTGTAAGTTCAGATGTTAAGAGGTTTTTCTCTGTTTTGATTTTTAGATTAGAGCAGAGGGCAGACATCATAAATGTGGTATTTTTGTCCCCCCTGCTATTAGTCTCCAGCAGGACTTTCAGGCTTCTCTCTGTTCCTCTATGTTATCTCTTCTCTCTCCCCCAACAATGGAAACAGGGCCATGTTTCCAGAAAGAAAAACCCTATATAGGAGCACAGCCATCAGCCCCTATTAGGCAAACACCTCCATGGGCCAAAGCAGTAACAGAACACAAGGGATGTTCTGGCCACCTCTCTTCTTCTCCGGCTTCTGCACTCTGGGGCCTCCTCTGCTCTTACAAGCCTAGGAGAATAAGGCAAGTACCAGAGCCTGCTTCCCCCTTTTTCTCATTCCATGTCCCCTACCTTTCTCCTCCCTCCTCCACCGTTTCATGCTCTTTACTTTCTTTCTCTTTCTTCCTCCTGCCCAGAGTGAGTGCATTCGTCTCCCTGTTCCCAGACATTCCTCTCCTCCCAGGGGCTGGGAAGCACAGGTTGGTGCAGTTGTCTTTCCAGATCTCTGTTGTTCACCTCTCCTAACTTGTTTCCCCCATTCAGATCAAAGCATGGGCAAATTAGGCGGCTATCCTCCTGATGAAATTGGGATTTTCTTAAACCTCTGCTTCACAGAAATCTTTGCCCATCAAGTGGCCATGACAGTATGCTCTCCTCCTAACTAGCTAATACTCTATCATTCAGTCCCTGAAGCAACAATGTAAAAGATCATTATAGAAAGATCCATGCAATTTGTGATGGAAGGATGGACTACTTAATAGATTGGTTCATTGTCAACCATTACAGTATAATGATAAATAAAATGGATTATCGAGTCAGACTGCCTCAGTTTGAATCCCAGATCTTTATTTATTAGCATTTCTGAGCATGATACTTCTGTTTCTCAGGTTCACCATTTGTAAAATGAAGATATCTATAATACAGGGTTGCTGTGATTATTTAAAAAGCATGATAGATAGATGATAGATAGATAGAGAGATATAGATAGATAGATAGATAGATAGATAGATAGATAGATAGATAGATAGATAGATGATAGATAATAAAAAGGAACACTCCTTAACATTTGGAAGCTGGCCTGGCACTCATAGCTAAGCTATGTTATTCTCGTGCCGGACATAAAAAATCTCCCAGAATACTAACTTCAGACAAAGTTACTCTCAGACCATAATAAAGAAAGACAAAGCAAAGCTGCTAAGAACAGACAAAAACAAGGTCACTGTGCTGCCCATAAAATGCTAAAAATCCCCACCACCACCACCACCTTTGGGTAAAATGAGTAACTGCTACTTCTTTACCAATGACAGCTTTATTCTGGCTCTAATCTCCACTCCCCAAAGATAAAATTTAATGAGATACTAGATCATAAAATTGCCCCTGATATTGATAGCATTCAATTTAGCAGAAATTCCTGCTTCCTTAGTTCTTCCCCCAAATCTCTCAAATGGATCCTAAATCCCTTAAGTTTTTTCTAACACCCTAGCACTGAGACACCTTACAGTTCCCTTCTCATGTTCTCATGTGTTCTCCCTCTTGGCAACTAGTAATAAACTCAAGTTGTTCAACTTCTGGTGTTCCTGGGGTCTTTGGCTGAAGGGCACTGATGATAGATGGATGCGAGTCAGAGAGAAGGATAGTGCCCACTCAGCCTGCTGGGCATATCACAGAGAGTGTTTTAAAGTCTTTCCTAGCATTATTATTATACATACCTAGAGAATATTAAGTACAGGACAGGGAAATCATGAGAAACAAGAAGTAGATCCAGAAGGTCAGGCCTATCAATCAAATAATAAGAATAAAGCATGTATCTATGATGGAAAGTTAGTCCCAAGACAATGAGACAACTGGGGAAGTGCCAAAGAGCTCACAGGCATTTGTGGTCAGTAAACAAGGCATATTAGGAGTGTTAATATGGTGCCTGGCACATAGAAGTATGCAAAAATATATCTATTTTTTTTTCATCATCTTCATCAATTGCCCAAGAAACCACTTGGAAATAAGATGATGTTTGCTCTCTGTTTATATGGTGTGAGTGCACGAAGGGTAAGAACACTCTTTGTACCCTGAAATACTACATGACTAAGTACCTGGAGGTTCTACTTTCAGAAAGCTCTTGGCATTCCTGTCTGTAACTGGAAAGCACAAATATGTTTTTGCACAGCAATCAAATCACCGTCATTTGGCATTCTGTGGTATGGCCCATGACAGCCATTTGTAGTGTAAATTCGAGTCACATCCCAGCAATTTTGCTATCACTCTTACTGTAAAGTCACCTTGCAGGTTTCCTCTACGAGGCTGTGCTTAGTTTTCAACTTTATTGCTAAGCTGATTTGTCTTCCATTTGCTTATTGATGAATTTTGCTGTTAGCCAGAAATATTTGTTCAGTGGCTAGTAGCAAGCCTAGGGAATCTTTACAGGACAAACCTTACCAGCTGGCAGGAATAACAGGCAAAACTAATGTGGATCCAGCTCACATTGTTCATTCTACAGCCTGTGTTCCAGGCACTTATCAATTTATTCCACGGATAAGAATGGCAAACTCACAACAAAGTCATAGGGAGTGGAAAACAATATATCTGTGTCCATTATTTATTCATGCCAAGTCACATGGATGAAAAATACTAACCATTAACACCAGAACAGCAATCTTTTATGATAATTGTGCCATTGCTTTCTTTACCATTCATTCCATAGCGTGCTGCATGCAGCAAACAAACGGTAGTTTGGGGACTCCTCCTCCAGGGCATAGGGGTGGAGATAAGAGCAGAGTTTCTGACTTCTAATGTCAATATTGTTGGAATCAAATATACACACAGTGTAACTCACTTCACACTAGTTGCCAGGGTTAACAGAAAAAAAAATCTATTATTTCACATCCCTCCAAAAAATACTCACTATTAATATTTTAGTGTATTGCAAATATTTTTGAATGTCCGTGGTTTGTTTCCCATACACACATTTATATAAATACAGGTGTGGAGAGGTATGTCTAGTTGTAGTCTGACCACATACACAATTTTAAGAAAAAAATTTTCCCCATCTAGCATATTCTGGCCATATCTTCCAAGTGTTTGACTGGAAGCTCAGGGAATACCCTTGTTCTACCTACAATTTTTTTTTTTATTTTGCTCTTTCTTCATATGTTTATTCTTCTTATTGTATAAAAAACGCCATAGAATTTTACTATGCCCTTTTAGTAATACATTATATCCCCAAAACACATGTAACTTTATTTTTTTTAAAGTAGATTTCATCCTCAGGTCAGCAATAGATCCTATTTCTCAAAAGACATTACTTAACAACATTGGGGAGAAAAATCATTCACATAATTGCCTACACAGCAGTAGCAATTTCAATATGAAATCTTGCACTTCCATGTGTGCCATTGTTTAAAGCTAGAGAACATTGGCTAAATTTCCACATGGGTAGGCAAGACCTGCAGAGATCCTGTGAGGGACACATGGAGAATCACTTATATCAATAAGGTAGAGATCACAGTGGGAAAGTATGTGCACAGAACTGGAGGGGTGGAAGGTTTAAGGAAAAAGGTAGAACTAGAAAATAATTTCTCAATTATTTTGAGATAACACCAACAACCCAAAGGAACATTGCAGCTTGTTATACAGGTTCCCATGACTGGAAAGGATTAGAAAAGTTTTTCTGTATAATGAGGGGGCAATTAGAGTGAGTTTAAGGCAGGCTTGTTATTTATGATTGAGCAAGGTCAACGTGATTAAGTCTCTTCCATTATTTATAAGTTTGTATGTAATTACTATAAATTCTAGGTGTTTTGTATATTATAATAGAATTCATGGTAATGTTATTTTAGATCTTCCTGATGTATGCATCTGTTCCCCCCAAAATTTCAGTCATTAAACCAAAAATATACACAGTATGCTTTGACACTAATCAAGAGAAAGAGCTAAATAATTTTTGGCATACCAAAATTTTTTGAAAAGTGTATAGGATAGTTAAAAGCATAGTTACTTTCATTCTCTCTCTTTTCTTATGGAAAACAATTTTAAACATTTTTTTAAAGATTTTATTTATTTATTTGAGAGAAAGAGAGAGAAGCACAAGCAGGGCAGAGAGGAAGAAGCAGGCCCCCTGCTGAGCAGGGAGCTCCAGGGAGCCTGACATGGGGCTCGATCCCAGGACCCTGAGATCATGACCTGATCCGAAGGCGCTTAACTGACTGAGCCACCCAGGCACCCCTTATAGAAAACAATTTTTAAAGCAGTTTATATCACATTCTTGGCTTGAATCTTTTTCTGAAATGTCTCTTTTGGTGGCCACATAATTAAACACACAACTCCTACGATTATTGTCAATGTTCGTGGCTACATGAGTCGATTGTTAAATCAGCTATAGCCCTGAAATGTGGGCATGAACAATGAAGGAGCCCTCTCTAAATCTGCATGACTAACATTTCCACTTTGATGGGAGAGTTAGCTTATAGCATCTGTTTCAGACACATGAAAATTCAATTAAACTATCAGCTATCAGAATTACTGTGGAGCAAATATCAACATAGGAAACCATGACTTAATTATATTATGAATTTTAAACCAGAGATAAAAGCTACATTCCAGGTTAGTCACATTGACTGACTCATTTCCCAGAAAGCTAACAAATATTTTTAAAATAAAATATTCTCTGGAAATATAGGCAAAGGAGAACCTTCTCTTATGCATTACTAGTTTTTATCAGACCCTTTTAAATATAATTTATTAATAACAAAAATAAAGTTTTAGTAAAAGAAGATCAGACGTTGGAGCAAGAGACAGGAGGTTAAATTGGAAGATAGAGCCAAAGTTTCTACAGTTTTGCCCTGGGTAGTAAGAAGGACATGAATCAAGGTTTTCACAGCCTCTATTCACACTTGCCCTCTGACTACAAAGGAGAGGAGATGCGCTACATGCGTGTGAGGGACAGAGCCAGTTCAGAGAGACGGTAGATCTAGTGTGAGGGAAACTACCCAGGCAGAGCTAAAGCTAGATAGTCTGTGGGAAGATGTGACACCATATTGGGAGTTTCTTCCACTGGAACTGAGCTAAGGAGTTAAAAATAGGTCACCTGCCACTCTTCCTATTTAAATTACACATGTAGTTTGGTCACAGAGACATGCAGCCAACACTGGGAGGTGGAAGCCTGATAGGAAGACAGAGCATCAGAGGCTGGCTGCCATGCTCACTGAATAGGGTCTTGCCTACTAAGTCTCAGACATGGCGCCCTCTCATCTTTCCTGATCTATAGTACTTAGGATTCTATCTTCTTTACTGATCGATGCTAAAAATTGTTTAGTCTCTTATTTAACAAATGACCTGTTAAATAAAATAGTTAACTGAGGACAAAAGATTTTAAGAAGTGACAACACAAGCCTCAACCAGATAGGACTCTCACTCAGTATGAATCGAGCAATAAGACCATGAGTCTTCCTACTGCACACAGTCATCTTACCGACCCAGTGTTCCAGCCACACTGGACATTTTACGTTGCTCAAGCACATAGGCTTGTCTCCACCTCCAAGCCTTTGCTCATGCCGGCTGCTAGTTCTTTGCCAGACGTGCTCCTGTGGCTCTTGGCCACCTGATCAATTCCAAATCTTGCTTTAATATCTTGTTTTTTACTTAAATTTTAGTTAACATAAAGTGCAATACTGATTTCTGGAGTAGAATTCAGTGATTCACCACTTACATGCAACACTCAGTGTTCATCATAACAAGTGCCCTCCTTAATACCCATCAGCCATCTAGCCCTTTCCCCACCCACCTCAGTTTGCTCTCTATTGTTAAGAGTCACTTATAGCTTATTTCCCTCTCTCCTTTTTTTCTTTTCCCCCTTCCCATATGTTCATCTGTTTTCTTACTTAAATTCCACATACGAGTGAGATAATATGGTATTTCTCTTTCTCTGACTTATTTTACTTAGCATAATATACCCTAGCTCCATCCATGTCATTGCAAATAGCAAGATTTCATTCTTTTTGATGGCTGAATAATATTCCATTATGTATATATATATCACATCTTCTTTCCATTCATCAGCTAATGGACATTTGGGTTCTCTCTCTAGTTTGGCTATTGTTGATAATGCTGCTATATAAATGCCGGGGTGTGTGTACCCCTTCGAACCTGTATTTTTGTATCCTCTGGGTAAGTACCCAGTAGTGCAATTACTGGGTTGTAGGGTAGTTCTATTTTTAACTTTTTGAGGAACCTCCAAACTATTCTCCAGAGTGGTTGCACCAGTTTGCATTCCCACCAACAGTGCACCAAAGTTGCTTTAATATCAAATTCAAGTGTCTAACAGCACATCGTTACCTCCTCTATGCTCCCAGAGCATTTTCACAACCTCTATCACAGTCCCTAGTATACAATATTCTTACATATATGTGTCCTTGGGCTTTGTTGATTATGAATTCAATGATAAAAGAGACTTAAGAAAGATGAATTAATTCATTTAATAAGGTCCTCAACCGAAGTATCTTTAACTGCTCTGGACTTTAAGTAGGGTAGGAGTCCCTGGGGGAAGAAAAAGACTTATTTCTATTTTCTTGCCTAGACCCTTTTCTTGAGAATGAAACCAGGTTTCCTTGCTGGAATGGGAGCAAATAACAGGGTAGTCCATTATACAAACTGAAACATGTAGGGAAAAAACCACAGTTAATACTCAAAGAGGTACTCATGTGTTCAGTTTACTTCCAAGAACACTATACAATGGAAATGAGGGCTGCAGACTAATTTCAGATTTTTCACTCTGGGCAGTTAATTAGAGATATAATAGACAGAGATTGATATGTATAAAATAATCTAAGGATGAAGTTCCAGCCCTGGGTCAAACAAAATCATTAAACTGTGATCATGGCACACGGAACTGACTAATAAAAGTGTGTGTCTATTTCAAAACTATTATAAAAACTAATGAAAACTTACAGCAGTTTTCCATTCCTGTAACAGACCATGTTGTCCTCTCTAGGATATATAAGTCATTAAGAGTTGAGCTGACAGAACAAACCATTTAGTTACCAGATTTCAATGGAAATCGACTAAGGAAAGTAAGAGACCTACAATTTTCATGGAGACCCTGGTATTTTTTTCTGCCTATATGTTCATGGCAAATCCTATTTGAAATAAGATCCCTAAGCCAGGGATGCCTGGGTGGCTCAGTTGGTTGAGCATCTGCCTTTGGCTCAGGTCATGATCCCAGGGTCCTTGCTCAGTGGGGAGTCTGCTTCTCCCTCTGCCTGCAGCTCCCCCTGCTTGTGCTCTGTCTCTGTCTCTGTCTCTCTCTCTCTCTCAAATAAACAAATAAAATATTTAAAAAAAAAGATACCTATAGCCAGCAAGCTTGTAGGTGGGGCCGTGGGAATTTTAGCAATCCTTCAAGTCCATATGCTTCCTCACTGCTGCTCATGTACATTGTATTTTTGTTACTAGGAATTTTTTTTCATTGAAGGAAAAGTGACCCTAGTTCCATGGAATTTTTGATATGTAAAAACCCAGAAAAAAGATCATTAAGAATTGGGTCAGAAATTCCTTTAAACATATGATATCCTATATTTATCATGTGTATCTCTGATTACAGAGAGTTGTCTACACTCTCAGTCTATAATCCCTTTCCTCCCACTCTCTCTTAAACCCACTCCACTCAAAAAAAAAAAAAAAAAAATCTTGCTCTGTTCTCTTCAATTCTTCTCTAAGTAACCAATGACCTCCATGTTTCCACATCTAGTGGTCAATTCTCAATCTTCATCTTACAGATTTACCAACAGTGTTAGACATAGCTGATCACTTTCTCCTCCTTGATATACTTCCTTCACCTTACTTCCTGGACACCACTCTCTCCCGGTGTTCCTTCTCCCTTACTGGTCTCTCCTTCTCGTTCTCCTTTCTGGCTACTCCTCCTCACTAGCCTTTGTCATTGGAGTGCTCCAGGTACTTATCAGTCTTTACTCCTCTTCCCCTATTTACTCTCATTCCTTTGGTGATCTTACCTAGTCTCAGAGCTCTATTTACTACCTGCATGCCACTGAGTCTCAAGCATGCACAAACACTGTAATCATGGCACAAACTTCTTTCCCAAAGTCCAGACTCATCTATCCCCTGCCTACTCAACATATCCCTTGCATAAGTCTAATAAAAATGTCAACTTCACATGACTACAGCTGAATCTCTGATCTTCTCCCCAAAATCTATTTTATCTCCAGACTTCTCTCTCCCTGTTGTTAGCAGTGCCATCTGTCCATTTGCTCAGACCAGAACTTAGAGGCATCTTTGACTGATTTCTTTCTCTGGCTCTGACATTCAATTAATCAGCCAATCTTTTTGGCTCTACCTTCAAAATATTAATCCAGAGAACCAAATATTCCAGAAATATCTATGGGGAAAAAACATAGTTCATAGTAGTGAAATATAATTTAAGCATCACTCTATGCCCATGGTCACATGGATTTCTATACCATGTAATGAACCTAGTAAACAAAATGCATATGTCACCTGAAACTATTGTTTTTGAGTTTTTTCTCTGAACATGCTAAACAAAAGAAAATTAAGTTTTGGTTTAATTTCTGCTTTATTTTTTTCTAAATACCTTTCTCCACAGATGCTAATGTCCCACAGTTAGTTCATTATTAGAAATTGACTATTTTTTTTCTCCCAGAAGAGCATACTATTCATTTGGCACTCCAGAGAGCCTATTAATACAATTTAAGGTATGTAAAGATAATCAAGGGCATACCATTTTTAGCTTAGTGTGCATGCATGATAATTAGTAAGGAAGAAATCATTCATTTGTTTCCATCTCTTACTACTTACATATTTCTCCTTTCTCTCTTTTTCCTGTTTTCTCTGTATGTATAAAACACATTTTCATCAGATAGGGGTACAAAATTGAAAACAGTGTATAGTAACAAATTCACTTCCATGTTCTTTTTTTTTTTAAGATTTTATTTATTTATTTGACAGAGAGAGATGCAGCGAGAAAGGGAACACAAGCAGGGGGAGTGGGAGAGGGAGAAGCAGGCCTCTCGCTGAGCAGGGAGCCTGAAGTGGGGCTCAATCCCAGGACCCTGGGATCATGACCTGAGCTGAAGGCAGACACTTAATGACTGAGCCACCCAGGCACCCCTCACTTCCATGTTCTAATCCATTCAACCAACATACACAATATGCCAGGTACTTTGCTAGGCACTGATGATTCGACAGTAGTCAAGGCAGATTTGGCTTCTGTCCCTCAGTACAACTTAGTCTAGGGACAGCTACAGACAAGAAAATAGTCTATTTACTACAATTTAAGATCTGCTGAGATAGGTAAGGAACAGAGTGTCACAGGAACGCTGACTTGAAGATGTCAGCAAAGGCCTCTTAGAGAAAGCAACTTGCAAGAGCCAGTGTGTCAGGGAAAAGAGACTATTGTTCTAAGGACAGGAATGTCATATGCAAAGACCCAGAGGTGAAAGAACATCTAAAACACCCTGGAAGTTCAGAGTGTTCAAAAAGTGGTAAGGAAAAGAAGCAAACTGGGGCCAATTCTAAGATAGGGCAAAGGGCCTGCACTTGATAGTAAGAACAACAGAGAAACCATCTTAGTCTGTTCAGGATGCTGTAACAAAACTACCAGAGACTAGGGGGGTTAAACAACAAGCACTTATTTCTCATAGTTCCAGAGACCAGGAAGTTCAAGATGAAGGCACCTGCAGATTTGGTGTTCAGTGAGGGCTGGTTTCCTGTTTCAGAAACGGCCATCTTCCCTCTGTGCCCTCATGTGGAAGAAGGGGCAAGGAAGCTCTCTGGAGTCCCTTTTATAAGGTCCCTAATTCTATTCATGTGGGCTCCACCCTCATGACCTAATCACTTCCCAGAGGCTCTAGCTCCAAATATCATCACCTTGGGGTTAGGATTTCAACATAGGAATTCAGGGGGAACATAAATATTCAGTCCCTGGAAGAAACCTGAAGCCTGAAAGTGAACAACCCAGTGTGTGTTTCAGAAAGATCACACTCATAACACTGTAGAAGACACTAATAGAGGGGCAAGATCAGAAGCAGGAAAACAGGTAACAGCTAACACAATCTTAGAGAGAAATGATGATGGTCTGAAGAAAAAGAATGAGAACAGGAATAAAGGTAACAGATAAGAGAGATCCCACAAGTTTGGACCATTGCCAAACAGAAGTTTGGCTGTACAGGAGATCTTAAATTCTAGCACATTCACTCAGCAGCAATTGTTGAGAATCTATTTTCAAAACATGCAAACCATTATCTGGAAACTAAGACCCAAGGAAATTAATTAAATTAATTAAGGTCACACAGATCATTACTGGTATAATAGAGTCTAATATAGGCCTTACAGGCCAGTGATTACAACTCAATATTTTATATGTAAGAATGCTCCATTTATCTCAATAAAATGAATTCATATCTATCTATCTAAAATGCTACAAAAGCAAGGTTATGAACTACAATGTTTAAAGTGAGCTTAATTCTGATCCTTACAATTCACATTTTAGAAATGTAACTTCGTTGAGCACCTTCTCTCAAAGAGTTTAAGTCCCTTTGAATTAGGCTATATATACAATTGTATCTCCAACCAAGAAGAACCTAATACTGTTTGCCAGAGACAACCTCCACCCATGCCACTCAATTTAGTACAGCCATTAGCAGACAAATTTATCATATGTATTAATCTGCTGCCTTGAATGGAAGGTTACTGAAATAATGACCAGGAGTATCAAAATCGTGAATAAAAATATGAGAATTGGGATTGCAAGTTACAAAGTTCTCTTATCAAGTCTGCAGACTAAATGCACTCTCAGAGGTGGCATTCCCACCTTGGGTGACATAGATGAATAATGATACTGATTTAAAAAAGGAGAGAAGAGCAGATTAGCACATTGGTTGAATTTTGTTGACATTGTTATCAGTTGGATCCAAATAAAATGTGTTAATTTTTCTGTGTTTTCTTGGAGTTCAGTTGTGAAGATGGAGGTGTGTCTAATAGAACAGAAGATAAGAAAAAAAGGGAAGATAAAATAGGTCTTTTCAAGAGACAGAAGTGTGGCAAGTGAAAAGAGAGGATATTTTGGTTAAAATCAAATTCTTCTTTGGACCAAGATATATTCTTGGTTTTACTTAGAGGGAGTGAGGCATGGAAATTTGTTGGGATTACATGTGGTGGGTAGAGAAAAAAGTTGAATACTGCTCTACAGAAATCGAGGGAATGTTAAGTTTAACATACAGAATATATGTTTAGACTCCTGGGTTTAATTATCTAGATAAGCTTTGATGAAGCTTTACGTATTTTTGAACAATTTTGCGAAATCTCACCAAATTCAGTCATATTTTAAACACTACAGAGAAGCTAGCGATTTCAAAAGGCACTAAGTCTCACTGAAGGGGTTCAAAGTAAGCTGACTCTGACTGACCCTTGCCAAGAATCTCAATGAGGTTTCATACACAAGAGGTTTGCTTGAGATCAACCTGACCTCCTGAGCAGTTCCATAGTGCTTCATCTGGGAATCATGTCTTTTGTTTGCAAGTAAGTGCTGGGTAAACTTCTACTTACAGAGGAAGCAAAAATTCACCCCTTCATTACTTATTTTGAATGTGTGACTATTCATCTTTGAATTGGGATCTTTGTACTTAATAAAGAAAAGAATCAGGCAGGTAAAATAATCATGTGCATAAAATAGCAAGAAAGAATTTTTATTTTACTCTAGGGAACTAAATGCTTGCAAGCACTTTAAAAGCACCCATTTGTACATTAACATAAGAATGTCAGAGTGGTCACAGTCAACTCAAGGAGGAATGTCCAGTCTCACTCCTCATTAGATTACTAAGAATAGACAGTAAAAAAATAACTCGCTCCTTCTGATATCTACCTCAAAGTTGATGGAGTAAGGGGGAAAAAAAAGGGGGTCCTGGCTGTTTTTTCTAATTCAGTAAGAATTTCTTTCATCCCTTTAAGAGTCCTATTATATTTTCATCCATAACTCATCATTTAACTATTTCACTTAATCCTTCCAGTAACCCTAAAAAAATACAGATTAAGTATCCTCAGGCTGAAAAACCAGACAGCTTCATCTGGGAATTTATTCATTTGACAACTATTTATTTGTCTGTTTTGCTGGAGGTCACACAATGAATAGTTGAAATTGTTGCCAGATCTGGTTTTGGAGTCAGACTTGTGTTAGAATATCCCTGGGTTACTAACTTGGTGAATTGAGCAAACTTCCTAAATCTTTTGAGACTCAGTTTAATCATCTGTAAAATGGGTTTAATAATAGTACCCACTGCATACCTGGTGAGAAAATGTACATAAATGGTTCTAGTGGTGGCCTTCAAGGGGAATTCTAGGAACCCTTCCATTTATTGCATCCCAAGAGGAAGGAGACCCACTGTTGTTAGATCAGTTTTACAACATTTTTTTTTCTGGCACTGAGCCACTGAGTGGAGTCACTTAGAATTAAATGATCCTTCTTCCCAGTTCGACCTCAGTCTCTTCTTTATTTCTTCCATTGTATCTGAGTGGGAAGGATACCCAAGGTTTACCTGTTCTTATTATTCTCTCCCTCCCTCCCTCTCTCTCTGTCTCCTTTCTCGCTCCCTCCCTCTCTTTCTCTCCCTCCGTCTCTCTCTCTCCCCCTCTCCCTGTTCCTCTCTCACTGCCTCCCTCCCTCTCCCTCTTTCTCTTCCCACTATTTTCCTCTCCCCTCTCACCCGCCCTCCTCCCTCTCCCCCTTCCTCTCTCCCTCTCTCTCCCTCTCTCTCCCTCTCTCTGTCTCTCTCATTCTCCCCCTCTCTCCCTCTCTCCCTCCCACCACCATCCTATTCTCCTGCATGCTGCAAGGATGAGGGAATAAGCCCAGGCCAGTTCAGCTCTGGAAGCTGGGGATGCCAACTCTCTTGATTTGTCTCTAGCACCACTTCCTGTGCCTGCCTAATTTGTTTTGGATGTTCTCCACCGCCCCCCCCCCCACCCAACCATAAGAAAGATAGAAAGCTCTGGTTTGGGCTTGCAGAAAGTAGCAAGAACAAGTCTTGCATTGTTTTCTTTCTCGGCTACTTAGTCTTAAATAGCTTAGGAAAGAAACAGCCCTCCTTATGGTCCAGCCCAACATATTGGACCAAAGTCCTGAGTAATAAAGGATTAGTGTGCCCTGCTTTGACTTCTTTGTACACGGACCTCCCTCAGAGACTTTACACCAAGGAAGCAAGGCTGAACCAAAGCTGAAGCCATGTAATCCTTAGTATTTGGCCAGAGATCACCATAATGACCTTCACAATTATTTCACTATCTGTTACAATTATTAATCCACTATTTGTCTCCCATTCTTAAGTTCTTTGATATGAGGGGAAACTCAGGAATTTAGCTTATCTACATATTTTATGATTTTAATGACTGCTCTCATAGGAACCATGTTGTATAAAAACTAATTTTAAATCCTTCTTTCTTATTATCAAATAATTTACAATGTAGAACATATTAAGGAAAGATTTTTTCCGTATAATTGTATGTCACTGGAAATAATAATACTGTATTTTCATAATAGATATTCAGACTTTTCACTTATTTACCTGGGCCCTAGTTAATCCTAAATAATGTATTGATTCATGGGTTTTTCTTTGATCTATACTCATTTTAATCACAGCCTCTGTTTTCTTATCCCAAAAATAAGAATAATGGAACAGTGTTTATTTCCTGGCACTTGAAAACCCCCAAATAAGAAACAAAATGCTGTGTTTGAATAAGATGCTTTACAGTAAGTTTAATGTGACTGAATGAGGCATGAAGAAACAGTCATACACTTAGACCTTGAGTAAACAAAATAATACAGACATTTCAGTTAAAATTACCTTCTCATTAAAGATACTCTGCTGACATAAGCTCTGTTCCAATTGTGGCAAACTTGATTTTATAATCAAGTATTAGTCTTATGGGTTTTCCCAGCAAGCTGCAAGATTTCATAGTATCACTTTTAGCTGTCTAATCGAATGGTTATAACCTAAGACAGTCAAGCCGTTTTAAAAGGCATTCTTAATATAAAGTCTTTCTAAATTATTATTTTTTAAAAGATAACAGCTCTGAAAATAAGATACTCAAGATAAGATCTAATCTGATGGTGAAGAGATTCAAATGTCTTCCTAAAAATAAAGTCACTGAGGTACTTGGCATATAGCAGTGGTCTCCTGAGATTGAGATACCCTTTGATTTAACAAGCATTTATTAAGTGCCTAAACATTGCAGGCCAGAACTGAACTAGACTCAAGAGATACAAGAACCAACTGGCCATAACTCCAGCCCTCAAGAATTACCAGTGTGGTAGACAGGATTGGAGGTGTACAATACACTGTCTATACCTGAGGATGGAGAGTAAACTGGGCCCCGTTCAGGAGGATTTTTATACCATGAGTCACATATTTCCAAATATGCTTCCCTAGGTAGTAAAAGAACTGATGTAAAACTGAGTAATTACTTGAGGTGTGGGGAACAAACATTTATATAACTTATTTCATTCTCCCAGCAAACCTGAGGCAGAATTGTTATCGCCTTCTATAGAGGAAGTAATAGAGACTCCATGGATAAAAAATTGTCCCTCATCACCTGCTAATATGTGGCAGGCCCAGGATGCTTACCAGATACTTCTGATTTCAAAGCTTGGTTCCTTCTGTTGTACCACGTGGCTCCCCATTAACGGTATGAATATCAAGCTGTGTTTTAACAGTATCTGAGCTTCTGGGAAGGAGAATTCTCAGTCCTGCTTCCAAGGATAGACACAGTAAGTTGATCTAATTGGCTACAGCAGAAAAGACAGTCAAGTAGCTTGAGTGACTCAAAACCTTAATACAGGACCATGCCCTACAAGGTGTATGAAAGAAGTTGGTGGCTAAAAGATGGACCTCATGTGCTAACTTGCCATCCTTCCTTGCCCCAAGTGTGGTAACACACTGGAGTAGCTCTAATTACACAAAGAAGTGCAGCAATGGCAATCAGAGTTGAACATAAAATTGTCCATCACATGAGTCACAACAGATGAAAAGGTGGTGAAACACTGCATCTCAACTGTTAGCTCTGTGTGCAAGTCTGGGGTCTGTGCCTGGTTTACTGGTGTAAGCTCAGCACCTAACACAGTGTCTTCACACAACAGATTTTCAGTACTTGTTGAAGAAATGAATGAAGGAATAAATGAATGACAGCAGCATACAAAAATCCATATACCTCAAAGCAAATTATAAGTCAGGTCTTTATTTCTTAGTCTGACGATCTCAGGCCAGAGGGTGGGCTTCAGAGTAAGCCCTTGACTCTGATGGAGAAGCTCCTATATTTACCTCCTGGGAACACCCACAGTTTTCCAGGTGAATTCAGTATCTCCATATAATTTTCCCAGGGCTCAGCTGCAGCACCTGTTCAAAGGGCGGCCTTGATGCCTGCCTCAGAATTTAAATACCCATCGGCCACGAGTATGCTCTGCAAGCTCATCTGGGTTTTATTAGAAGGAGTCACTGCTTTCTGTCTATGCATATCTAGTCTACAGATCAGCGCAGATGAATAAATGATGTAGTGCATTAGTGCAGTGATTCAGAACCTCCATCAGCACATGCTGTCTCTCCGCCCCATCAATTCCTAAGCATCAATTTAACTGTCATGGTGAGGAAGCAGAGGACCCACCCGATGTGAAAGAAAATGGGGGAGGGGGGCAGTAAGGGAAAGTTGACAGGCAGGGTGTGTATGTGTGGGGAAAAGTGTGTGTGCGCATTGGGGAGTGTTAGTTTCAACGTGTTCAAGAGAGGTAAAAAGGAAAAAATAAACGTCGTAAATGTAATGCGATACAGAAGAAGCATGGACTTTGGTGATCAACAGGCTTAAGTTTAAGTCTTACCTCGGACATTTTGTCATATAACCTTGGACAGGTTACTTCATTTCTCTGGGTTTAAGTGAACTTATCTGTGAAATAGATCAATTGCATGTACCTTCCTGGGTTATGGTAAGATTTAATGGAGAGAATTATGCAATCTAATGGCAAAGTACTTGGTTCTTCACAAACACTAGTGACTTACTTTCCTTTTTATCCCTGATGAAAGGGGAAACATCCCTTGCTAGTATGCTCCTTAATTTGGGAGGCTTCTCCTCTCCATTTATCTAGAGCCATTTTTGCCATTACTTAGTCATTAAGAACTACATTAACAACCCAAACAACCAGGGTGACTTTTCTGGTTAGCTGTTAGAGACATCGCCCATCCTGTCTTGACTATATCAGAGACACTGAAAAAGCCCCCACCAGAAAGCAATGCCATTATCATTCAGATTGTGAGAGTACTTGTGTGGAGGGGGTCGTGATAGGAGTGCCTTCCATGTATGGAGTACAGGTGAGGGAGGTAGAATTCCACAGGAATAGGGAATGTGGAATTTGGAGTCAGAACCCTTTTAAAATTTTACTCCACCACCTTCTAACTATATGACTCCAGAAGATTGATTGTACTTCTTTAAGCTTTGGTTATGATATGGGAATAACGATAGTACCTATTTTGCAGAGTTGTTGTGAAGATTAAATGAGATGCTTATGTAAAATAGCATTTAGAGTAATACCCAGCCCGTGGTAAGCACTCAACATTTGTTCATTTTTATTGTTACATAGCTAATGCTATATGGAGACTTCTCTAACGCAATCCTTTCAGCCCAGAGCAGTTGAGGCAACTGAAATTCAGAGAAGTCAGGGAAGTGTCCTAGGTTCTCACACTATCTTAATTTCTTTATGGATTGCGCCTTCCTCCATAAGGACTTTCGTCAAACCTGCCTAGAGCTGGGAGGCCCCCGAAGCGTGGACAGAGAAGTGGACGAGGAGCCTTGAGAGACAGTTTAAGCAGTGGTTACTCCCACTTATCAGCTGCACAAAGGGGCAGTTCACTTCACCACTCTGTAAGTGAGAAGGGCTGACGAGGTGTTTGTTAAGGTCACTCCTGGCTCTGACACAAGGAACCCATGTGACAGGCTTGGAGACAGAGAGGCACATGCATCTCATGGGACCTCAGTGGGCCTAACCGATAGTGATGACATTACTGGGATCATCACCCTGCTTCCTTCACTTTTCCATTCACAAGGATGGTGCTGTCATCCCTCTTCCCAAAGGAAACTGAATGAGGTTCTCATTATAATTCACCTTCCTCATCTGGAAAAGTATACTCCCAAACACCAATCATGTTTCCATATGTACAAAGAATAATTCATTTCCTCTTTTTGCTTCCTTTGATTTGTCATCTTCAGTCTGGGTTGTCACAGGGTAGACTTCCTTGAATATTTTCAGGCCATATCCACTAAAAATGATCACAAGAGTCAGGGGTTGTAAATATCGAAATCATAAATAACATTTTGAATCCTAATTCTAAGGGCAGACTTGATTCGCACTATTTCTGGGAAAGGGTTCCCACATTTATACTGAAATGATATGTGTAAAAATAGTATTTGAGAAATTTTGTTTAAATTAAAATGCTGATAATCTCATTGCACTGGCACAAATATATTTATTGCCTTGCAGTATTTAACGTGTATTGATGCCTTGCTATGTCAGGCCCTGTGCTAAGAACTTCATAGGACCTATCTCATTTAATCCTTAGAGCATCCTGAGGATCCTAGAATTATAATTAACTCCACCTTACAAAGGAAAAGTGAGGCTTAGAGTGGCAGAGGAAGAAAATCTCCAAAACCACACAGAGATAACTTGGGCCAAGTTTTGAACCCAGGCCTGTCAGATTCTAAAGGCCAGGGTATAAATGTTTGAGCTATTCGGCATTCATCTATAGTCATTCATATTTTTTACATAGTTTCAAGAACAGTGAGCATGAGATTCTGCTTTTTTTGCTTAATATTTTCATAAACATTTTCTGGAGGCACTGGAATTCATATTTAAAAATAAAAATAACAAACAACATCAACATTGCCAGGCACTGTGCTAACTCCTTTATCATCACTCTCTTATTTGACCTTCAAAATCATCCTGTGAGGTAAGGAATTATGAATATCTCCATTTTATAGATAAAGGAACAAGCTCCAGGAGGTTAAACAACTTGCCATGGTCATAGCACTTATACATAGCAGAGCCACAATTTAAACTCAGATCTGCCTGACTGTAGAGCCCAAGCTCTTAACTAAAGCAATACATTGATTAACATTCTGATAACACTAAAACATTCTCAGTTTTCTAAAAGGTGCAGAGACAGCAAGAAGTAACAGGACTCCCTCCAGAAGTGGTATTTCTTTCCATTTTAACCTGTCATTATTCAGGGACTCTGCACTTCCAATAAAGGCCCAGGACCTCTGCAAACCACAGACAAGATGACAAGAAGCTCTGGTGAGAAAGGGGCTTGCGATGGAAACAACCCACAGCACCGCTTCAAACGACAATAAGACCACCAATAACTGTCCCCAAGGAACAGCCCCCTGGAACTCTCCTGCACAGAGAGTGATTCCTTCAGTTTGGCTCCTCAATGACATCATCTACTACCAGGCAAGCCAGAAGCTGCCCCCCACGGATTTCCACGTGGTCTTTCCATACATACCAGTTCTCTACATTGGCAGAGATGGTCTTCCAATCATTTTCTCCAGCAGTTTAACAGAAGAAAAAAGTCAACAAATGCCCACTGTCTTGAGCTCCACAGACAATGTTTGTGAAAGAAATGACAAGGAAAGCTCATGAAGTTATAGAAGTGGGCTTCAATCTCTTTTATACCACTTCCTACGCACATCACTTCACCCTTTGAATATCAGGTTTGTCATCTATAAATCTGGGCAACAATGCCCCTCTCAAGGCTGTGCAGGATTGAGATAATCTACACAAGACAGCTGGAACACTCTTTGCCCATCACACACAAAGAACACAAATCCTGAGCCCTCCTGCAATAGCCATCCTTTCTCATGAATGTGCTTCCCTGAAATCAGAAGACATTCTAGTCCGGAAGTCCACAAAACCTGACTCACAGCCTTGAAAGCTGCTGAGCTATCCAGTGGTACTACACACTCTATACAATTTTATGGCAAGAAGCATAGCCATATTCTTTGTAAAAATCATCGGTTTAGAGCCTGTTGTCCAGCACCTATTAATTTTCTTGTGCAGACAATAAAACAGAAGAGAGCTCGATAGTGCCAAGGCTTCAGACAGCAAAAGCTGAAAGGCAAACTCCCTCTCAGCTGAATTCACTTACACAGATTATGCTTAAACACTGGTCATTATGCAGGCCGAGATAAGATTTCCAGATGTGCACATTTGGGAGACCAATCCTGTGTGTTGGAAGACTGAAGTGAACTGTGTTTTCACTGATGATGAATGATCTCTTCACCCATGGAATAACTCACACGGAAGATAGGAACGAGCATGTCTGGTCATCACAGGGCTACTCCCCAGTTTTTAGGCATATGTGAGGCTCCTTTCTTGGCTAAGGCAAGACCCTCATCCATCAATGGAGGGAAATCTGTGTTCTTTAATACGTGAAGTTACTTCTGAAGCTTGGAATGCAGGATGGTGGGACGGCTAGGATTCTGCATCAGACCCCAGTGTTCCAACCCCTTATGCAGACTCTCCATCATTCAAGGAAAAAACACTACCCTTTATCTCCTCTGCTACTTTTTAGCCCACTAATAAAACTGGAGTTGTAATCGTGATACCTGTGTCTAATTATAGCAAGGACTAGGATTATGTAGCACAGTTCAACCAGGATGGTAAAAGCATTTTTCAAAATAAAGTCAGCCATTCTCTCAGGCTTCTTCCACTTTCTTAAGCCAATTCCTGAATGCTAAAATTATTTGAACAGGCGCAGAGTGTGGTGCATTAATAAATGATCAAAGGGTGTGCATTTTCTAATGTCCCTTTGGCCTCAATAAAGAAACTGGCAAATATTCCATTAACCACAACCCATGAAATCATTTTTTAAACTTGAAATATATTTCCCCCATCTCATGCTGGAGGTGGGTCACCAGGATTGCTTAGTTCATGCACTTGAAAAGTGGATCCTTAAAGAAAAAGGTTGAGATGGATTATTTATGAACATGTGTAAATTATGTAGTGATTTCATTGAGATTTCTGGGACTTCTATGAAGTGGAATGTCCCCTGTGGTGGCCACATCTCATTTAAGCCATCCGTTTCATCTTTTCCTCCACTTCAGAGACTTCCCATATCTTAAGTTTCACTTTGAAACAATAGCTCATTTTGAAATGTAATTTAGAAATATATTTATTATTATGTTTCTGTGTAGCACAAAATGTTGCTTTATATACATATGTGTATATATATATATATATATATATATATACACAAAGAACCCCACACTACAGGCACCAAGAAAAAGGAAGTTGTACTTAAGAGTCACCATTCATTTATGATAAGATGGGTGGGGGGCGGGGGGAAAGATAATAATACCAAACAAAATCACAATAAGGAAGAACAATAAGAAAAATCAGAAAATGATAGCCATGAAAACTATATGTGGCATCATTCTTCAAATGCTTTAAGACACCTTATCTTCCACAAAGGTCAGAGTAAGTATTATTAATTCCATTTTATGGGTAAAACCTTGAGGACCATAAAGTCACAAGTCTTAACAATCCTACATAAATGAATCACTTGTAAATTAGCACCAGAAATCTGCATCTCAGCTGCAAACTGGAAGACATGAAATCATTGTGTCCCTTTTTCTTGTCAGTATTCCAAGCCACACATCCACAGAAACAAGAGAACATTTTAAAATATATTTGTATGGTTAAACTCCATACCTAATATATGTATATAAGTATCCTATCACACAAATATCTATATAGATAATACAGCAAAAATATGTGCATAAAATTTTTCATTACAATTTTTGGAAATGACTTTAATATTTAACAGTAAGGGATTATATCCATACAATAAAATACAATTAGCATTAGAGCCAAATCTTTACTAACATGGAAAATGTTTTTCTTATATTGCTAAGAGTAAAATAAAACAGGCTTCAAATGGTACTTAAATTGTAGTATTTTTATAAAGAAAAACTACAGAAAATCCTGAGAGATCATACAGTAAACTTTAACAGTAGTTATCTTTGGTGGTAGAATTATAGCTGATTTTTATTTCCTTTGTAGATCTCCAGGTTTTCTAATATTATCATATTGAGCTTTAATATAGTTGTAATCAGGGAAAAACTGCAAACCACATTTTGTAAAGAGGCCACACCCGGTAGTACTTATTGATTAAAGGAATATATCGATTCTGGGTACTCTCTTCTAGAACTTGTCAAATTTTGCACCAGGTTAAAGACACATTTTGATGCTTTAATCACCAAGTTCAAAATGGGACTATCACATCTGGAAAGGCCTTCTTCTTAATTGTCAAAATACACATGGACTCTAACATGAACATGTAATGAGGATTTATCTATAGTTCTATAACTCAGAAGAGATGGGACCTGAAATGTATGAGGAGATATGGCATAAGGTTTCGAGGTTATCACTCAATGTCTAAGTTGAATCAACAGTTTAGTTTAATTCAACCAATATTTACTGAATACACAATATATGCCAGGCACTCTGCTGGGTGAAAGGAAAACAAACATGAATAAGACATAGTCCTTGAAACTCACAGTCCAGTGTGGAAGGCTGTGTATACTACAGGAAAGCAAAAGACACTGTGTTAAATCAGAAAACAGGCAGCCAAATCATACTAAGTATGAGAGGTAAAGAAGATTTCCTGAAGGAGATGATGCTGAACTGAAGAATCAATAGAAAATGAAGCAGGTAAAGAGAAAAAGAAGATCACTCCAGGCATAGGGGACTGCACAAGAAAAAAAGAGAGAGAGAAAGAGAGAGAGAGAGGGAATTTTTAAAAAGACAAACATCTGAGTCCTGCTAGAACATAATTCATGATGCAGGTAGTGATGGGGATGCAGCCTGGACAAGTAGGCAAAGGCCAGATATTGTAGTTACTTGATTATGGAAGAGAAGGAGGGGCTTGGGACAGATGGTGAGATCTGGGATGATTTTCAATAACCTGGCTTGTGTATGTGGTTCAGTGAAACCCCTCACTGAGATAAGAATAACAATAGTAATAATAGTGTACATTTCTTGAAATCTAAATATTTGCCAGGACCTGTGCTATATGACTTTTTACATATGACTCACTGAACCCTCACAACAAGCTTATGAGCCAGGGTGATGCTGAGATGTTAGGAGATAGTGATTAGAGGTAGGTGAACAGGCTGCGTGGGAGGAGCAGACATTGAAATCAGGTTCAAACATGTTGAGTTCAAAGTAAATACAGAGCCTCCAGATGGAAAGGTCCATCATCAGGAGGAAGCTGAAGTCTTACACTGAGAGGAGAAATTAGGGGTAAAGATGTAGATTTGAGAATAATTTGTACATAAGGATTCCTTAAAAAAACGATGTTCAAGTTGTTGCTAATGTGGGTGAAACATGTAGTGTGAAATAAGGTGGGTTACAGACGGAGCCTTGGGTGAAGTAACAACATTAGAGGGATGCGGCAGAGAATTTTTAAGGACACTGCAAAGGAAGAGTCAATGAGTTGGGGGAGAGAAGTTACCAAAAACACAAGGCAAAGGCAGTTCTAAGAAGATAGTACAAAGCACCATTTTGACAAGAGGTCAGGTAAGGTAAGGACCAAACTATGCCCACTAAATCTGACAACATGAAGTCATTGTTGACTGCACTGTCAGTGTAGAAAGGATGGAAACCACACTGATGAGGACTGAGGATTCAAAGGGAAAGGAGGAAGTGAAGCCAAGGAGCACAGAGACTCCTACTACTAAGATGTTTGCCTAAGAAAGAGGAGAGTGAGATAAACCAGTAAGGTAGGATAGTAGTAGCAGGGGTTTTGCTGGTTTGTCTCACTGGACTGGACTGAGAAAAGGTTCTAGTTGGAGAGAAGGAGCTAATCTAAAGGCAGAGGGTAGAAGCTGAAGGAAGGAAATAATTTTTTAATAGACTTCATTTTTTTGGATCTGTTTTGGCTTCAGAGCAATATTGAGCAGAAGATACAGAAATTTCCCACATACTCCCTGCCCCCCACATATAGAAAGTCTCCCCCTCTATCAAAATCCTGAACCAGAGTGGTATATTTGTTACAAGTGATGAATCTATCACCCAAAGTCCATTGTTTGCTTTTGGGTTTACTCTTTGATTGTACATTATACGGGTTTTGACAAATATATAATAATATGTATCCACCACAGTAGTTTCACGGTCCTAAAAATTCTCTGAGCTCCACCTATTCATCACTCTCTCCTCCATAACCCCAGGAAACCACTGCTCCTTTTACTATCTCCATAATTGCACCATTTCCAGAATGTCATATGGTTAGATTCATGAAGTACACAGGGCCTCAGACTGCTTCTTTTACTTAGTAATATGCACTTAAAGTTCTTCCATGTCTTTTCATGGCTTGATAACTTCTTTTCAGTGATAAATAATATTCCAGTGGTTGGATGTACCACAGTTTATTAATCCATTTACCTTTTGTAGAACATTTTGGTTGCTTTCAGGTTTTGGCAATTATGAATAAATCTGCAATTAACATTTGTGTGGACATAAATTTTCAACTCATTTGAGTCAAGGAGTACAACTGCTGGATCATATGGTAGGAAAGAAAGTTTTGTAAGAAACTGACAAACTGGGGGCACCCGGGTGGTTCAGTCGGTTAAGTGTCTGCCTTCAGCTCGAGTGCTGATCCCAGAGTCCCAGGATTGAGCCCCACGTCGGGCTCCCTGTTCAGCAGGAGTCTGCTTCTCCCTCTGACCCTCCTAACTCTCGTGCTCTCTCTCTCTCACTCTCAAATAAATAAAATCTTTAAAGAGAAAAAAAAAAGGAACTGCCAAACTGTCTTCCAAAGTGGCTGTACCATCTTTGCATTCCTACTAGCAATGAATGAGAATTTCTAGGAGACAAATTTTAGCGAAATTCGGTGGCATTAATGCAACCACATTTTTGTTCAGCCATCGCCAACCCTTATCTATTTCCTAAATTTTTTCATCACCCCAAACAGAAACATTGTACCCATTAAGCAATAACTTCCCATTTCTCCTCCCTAAGTCTCTAGGAAATTTGGATTTACTTTCTTCTCTATGAATTTGCTTATTCTAGAATTTTATATCTAGAAATATACATACAACACTTGTCCTTCTGTGACTAGCTCATTTCACTTAGCACAGTGTTTTTAAGGTTCATCCATGCTGCAGCATGTACTAGAACTTCATTCCTTTTTATGGCTGAATAATGCTCCATTGTATGGATATGCCAGTTTAATTTTTCATTCATCTGTTGAATGGACACTTGGGTAGTTTCTACCTTTCCTCTATGGTGAATAATGTTTCAATGAACATTCCTGTACAAGTACTGTTTGAGTCCGTTTTCAATTCTTATGATATATATACATAGGAGTGGAATTGTTGGGCCACATGGTAATTTTACGTTTAACTATTTGAGGACCCACCAACCTGTTTTGTGTTGAGGCTGCAGCATTTTACATTCCCACAAAGTAACTGAATTTTGAAATACAAGCAGGCATTAGGCGGGTGAAAAATGAGTGGGAGGACATTCCTGATAAAAGTAGATTTCAGTGTAAAGCCACAAAGATGAAAGAAAGTATGGAAATTCTTGGAAACACATGGAGTTCAATATAGACAATCACCACCAGGCAACAGTTAAGGAATGGCTATAGAAAAAGGCAAAGAGCATTCATGAATAGTGCTGTGCTCTTACTAAGGAACTTAAATTGTTTCCACAAAGTAAATGAGATATTTTGAAAGATGTGTGCTTTAGAAATACTATTTTAACATAACATAATTAAAAAAAAGAAATTAAAAAAAAGAAATACTATTTTGTCAATTTTGTAGAGAATTGTAGAGACTGGGGGGAAACTTAGAATGTAGACAGATAGACCTTTATGAATACCAGACTCCGTGGACTTAAGGATTACTTAAAGAAGAGAGCTTAGCATTATAATTTTCTAAAGCCCATAACGTGTGTAAATAAATTTGTTATATTATTTCCTAACCACAGCATGTTATTCTAATTGCTAATAGTCTAAGGAAAGAATCAAGAAGTCAACAAGTCAACAAATCAACTCTCTCATGAACCCTGCTGATCTTTAACATTTTCTGAGGCCAAAACAATAACTAAAATCATAAATATGTATTGCTACATCAAGTCAATAATCCAGGGTTGGTTAATGAGGCTGGACCTAAAGTGGTGAAGATGACCTAAAGTGGAGATAAAGATGGAAAGAAATAGACATATTGATTAACATTATATAAAATTAGCAAAAAAGGAGAGAAATATGGAATGGGCAACATGGTTCCTAAACATCTGATAGTACCCTTCATTAAGGGACGGGAAACAGAATAAAGAGAAGAACTGAAGGTGGAGCTGGACCAAGAACTGAGTATTGGTTCATATATGATTAGTTTACATGGCTGTGGGTCATCTTACTGGAGATTTTCAATGACAGCTATGCACAGCTAGATTTCAGGAGAATATTATGTACAAAAGATGCTGGGAGTTAGTAGAGTAAAGGTTGATAAATCTACTACTAGCCCTGTAAATGGTAGAACCAAAATTCAAAGACAGATAGATTTGACTCCAAATGTTATATTCTTCCTTCCAAACATTCTCACTCTCAGTCATGCTATCATGACCAAGTAACTCTTAGCCTGATTAAATCATTTATGAAATATACATAAATGGCAAAAGAGAAGAAGACATAAATGAGAATCCTGAGGAACATCAACATTTAAAGCCGAGTGGAGGAAATACAGAAAAGAAGAGAAGGGAAACCAGGAAGATGTGGTTTCACAAACACAAAGAGCTTTAGGGTTTCTATGAAGAGTTTTAGGGTTTCTATAAGAACTCTTGCCACAGAAAGCAGTAACATTAGGACTGAGACGTCTCCCTTGGATGGAGACCACTGTGACCTGGGGAGGGCCCTTTCCACGGAGAACAGGGATGAAAGGCAGATTGCTGCAGGTTGAGGAATAAATGAAGGGAGGAAAGACAACTCAGAAGTGAAGGGAAAGGGGTGCCTAGGTGGCTTGGTCAGTTGAGTATCTGCCTTTGTCTCAAGTCATGATCCCAGGGTTCTGGGACTGAGTCCTGCATTGGGGTCCTTGCTCAGTGGGGAGCCTGCTTCTCCCTTTGCCTCTGCTGCTCCCCCTGCTTGTGCTCTCTCTCTCAAATAAATAAATAAAATATTTTTAAAAAGAAGTGAAGGGAAAGAGAGAGGGCAAGAGATAGAGAATTAGCAAAACAGGGTAAAGGAAGGAGTTTCTTATGATTTTGTTTTATACTCATGGAGAGACTGAAGTTTTTTACTAAAGAAAAGGAGTGGCAGATGTTGGAGAAACAGACCAGAGGAATAAGTGATGAATTGAGTCTCTGGGGGAAACAGGTGCCAGAGCACAAACGGGGGGTTAGCCTCTACTTCTTGGAGTCCATTCTCATCTACCAAGATGAGAATGAAATAAAGAGAGGGGAGGAGACAGATAAAGACTCTTGCCCCATATACAAGTTAACTGCCTCTAATGTTCCATGGATTGTACTATACTCACCAGACCCTGTGGGCTTAAAGATTACTTAAAAAAGAAAAAAGAAGAGAGCTTAGTATTATAATTTTCTAAAGCCCATAACGTGTGTAAATAAATTTGTTAAATTACTTCCTAGCCACAGCATGTTATTCTAATTGCTAATAGTCTAAGGAAAGAATCAAGAAGGCAACAAGTCAACATATAAACTCTCCCATGAACCCAGGTGATCTTTAAAAAACAGACATTTTCTGAGGCCAAAACAATAATTAAAATCATAAATATGTATTGCTACATCAAGTCAAACAATTGGAAAATGCAAACTCATTAAGAATATTTTAATCATCTCATTACTTCTGTGTCATAGTTGTATATAAATAATTTTAATTGTTTTACAGTTTATGTGAAACATTTGAAAAGACAAATTGCTTTGTGTCGTTTTTCCCCAAAGCAAAGCAGAACTTGACTGAAACTGGGGTATTTCCTATGGGATAAACCTTTCAGAAGGAAATAGGATATGGAAAGGCATATGGATGTAGTGACATTTTGGTTTAATTATTGAGACCACTGTACAAACAACTGTTGTGAATAACGAAACAAGTCTAATTCCAGGTTGCTATAAACAGAGAAATGAAAATTTCAACCACAGATGATACCTCTAATATATGATGCTGAAAGTGGCCTTGGAGATTAACTTGTAGTTACCTTCACCTCACAGTCACTGGCCTCTGGGAAAGGGGTGGGAAGTAGACCCATTCATCTGAATTGCATCAGCAATCAAGGGAATGGATGAAGGCATACATATATCACCTCTCTCTCCATCTCTCCTCTCCCTCCTCACTGTCCCACTCTAGGCCGGTCTTCAGTCTTTGTTTCCAACCTCAGACACAGGAAAAAGGAGTGAGCTTTCCAAAATGACAAATAAATATTCACACTGAGTTGCAGTCTTTAGCTTTACAATGTGCCACATTATGCTGCACCACTGGCCTCCGGCCCAGTGCAACAAGATGTATTTTCAGAGTTGGTGGGCAGCAGGGAAAATGGGAACGAGGCCTTGCTTCACATTCACCAGAGAAACAAGCAAGACACCTCTCTTTTGGTGAACCCGGGAGTGTCACTGCCACAAATCAGCAGAAACTCTCAGCCCATGCAGAGCAAGGCAAGTATTCACAGGAGACGAGTGGTTGATATTTCACTGTGCACACTGCAAACCCAGATAAAGTCTTCTTGCTTTCATTTATTTTTTTTTAATTCCAATCTTCTCAGTAACCCAAGGACTGTTTAACAATATGCATATTTTAAATCTGCTTTTTATAGACTTAGAGAATAAATTCTATGTACATTAAAAACATATTTGGCCATCGATTCCCACCAACTATAACCATGCCTTTACTGAGAAGCCAACACAAAGGCTAACCTAACCACTGACCAGTTTAGGGAAAGTTATTTTGCATAGAAAAATATGTTCAAGAATTAAAAATCACCACATCCTAAGGCAAAAAAACCAGAAGGTGATAAAGAAGGATTTTAGCTTCAAATGGCAAAACAAAAAGTGCATGTGTCAGTTGGGCAGCAAAGGATCAATCTGTATTCCATAGCCAAAGTTGTTGAAGCACCTGATGGTGGAGGTGGCAGTTCCCTTCAAAGATGCTTGTAGGCCCCCCTTTAGCAGAAGACTAGGCCTTCCTGTCCACCCTCTCGGTGCCACCTCACCCTCCCTCCTATAATCAGAGGACCTGACTCATCAACCTGAGACAACCTGCCCAGCAAGCACTCCTCATTCCTGAGATAGGGAGCACTGATCATTCTTGAGACAGGGCAGAGTCACCGTTGGTCCAGCATTTTTCAAAACACTGAAAGAACAGCCAGAGGAAACCTAAACTGTGCCCAACACCTGTTCATTCAGTCAGCCAGCCAGGCAGCAGATAATTCACCTGAAAACATGTACCAAACACTCATTATGTGCTTGGCACTGTGCTGAAGCATGGTGAGAAACACAGACACGACTGCTACCCTGACAGGGCTTACAGATGAGTGGGATCAACAGGTACCGATCTAGTAAAATAATTCAGGGGTTTTGAGTGCTCAGGACTGTGGGCTCTACTTCCATCTGGGATGGAGTGCATGTGGGGATCGTCAGCAAATCTAGCTCTGAAAAAGCTAAATTTGAACCAAGATCTCAATAAAGAATAGGAGTGATGTAGGATGAGTGCCCCCAGGCAGAGGAAAGTGAGTATAGAAAAGCCTTGAGATAGGAAGGAGCGTGGGACAGTCAAGGAACTGACCCGAGGGACTGGAGAGCAGAAAGGCAGAAAGGAATCCAGAGCAGACACTCAGTAAATGTTTCTAGTGAACAGATAATGGATGAGTGAACACATGAATGAATAGGTGTCCAGTTACATAAGCATCCAGCATTTCAGCCATTCATTCACAAAAGGATACTCAAGTAAATTCTACTTGCTTAGTCCTTTTGACTTCTCCCAGTCTACTTTTTTAAAATTCAAGTTTAGGGATGCCTGGGTGGCTCAGTGGGTTAAGCGTCTGCCTTCAGCTCAGCTAATGATCCTAGGATCCTGGGATCGAGTCCTGCATTGGGCTCCCTGCTCAGCGGGGAGTCTGCTTCTCCCTCTGCCTGCCACTCCCCCTGCTTGTGCTCACACGTGCACTCTCTCTGATAAATAAATAAATAAAATATTTTTAAAAAATAAAATTTGTTTAAATTAGGAAGTGGAAAAATTAGAGAGAGGGAAAAAAAAAAACAGAGCCATCCTCTCCAATGTCTTCAAACTGAGCTATGAACCTTCCTGTACTACCACCATCACACTACAGAGCAGTGTGCCAAGCAACTTGTTTTGGGCTTTTATATACATTATATTATTTAATCCATACAACAACCCTACAAGGTAGATATTATTCCTCCTAATTTTTAAGATAAGGAACAGAAAGATTTAGTTACCTTACCAAAGTCCTGAAACCTAAGCCTATGCTCTATCTTTACACCAGTGATTCTCATCCAGGGCCAATTTTGCCCTCAGGGGAATATCTGGCAATGTCTGGAGACACTTTTGGTCATTACAACTATTGACATCTAGTGAGCAGGGGCCCAAGATGCTGAAAAACGTCCTATAATGCATAGGGCAGAAAGTTACAACAAAGAATTATCAGACCCAAAGTATCAATAGTGCTGAAATTGAAAAACGCTGCTTTACACCATTCTGCCTTTGAAAAAGAAAAATATATATATACTTTTTTTTGCATCTCAACTGATGCACTTCTCAGCATCTGTAGGGAATTGTGAAACCATTAAATGGTGGTTTTCTGCCAAATTGTTTACTCTCTCCAGGAGTGAATACAGTACATGGCACAAAGAAGATGCTCAGTTATCATGTGTGATTATTGCTATTGAAATCAGGCAGTACAAATATGATAAAGGGAATCAGGGACATGCAGTGGAGAAAGAGTATGGGAAATAATTTCAAGGCCAAGTGGCATGCAGTAGTCCATGTCTCATGCTCTGGCACGGACCTTTTCTCTTCATAATCAGACTGCCTGTAAATGTTCATGAGGGGGACCTTGCCAAGACAGAATGAAGAAAGCCAAGATGGTAAGATATAAAATCCTCAAAATGTGATGGTTTTTTCAAAAATACAACTATAGTTGGGTTCCTGGGTGGCTCAGTCGGCTAAGCGTCTGCCTTCGGCTCAGGTCATGATACCCGGGTCCTGAGACAGAGTCCTGCATGGGGCTCCCTGATCAGTGGGGAGTCTACTTCTCCCTCTGCCCTTTCCCCTGCTCATTCTCTCTCTCCTTCTCTCTCTTTCTCACAAAAATAAATAAATAAAATCTTTTTAAAAAATAAAAATACAACTATAGCGACAACATGATCTCCAGAGCAGAATAAACTTCTTCATCTACACTGGCGATTAAAAGGATGTTATGTCGTGATCCTGGAGTCCCGGGATCAAGTCCCGCATCGGGCTCCCTGCTCGGCAGGGAGTCTGCTTCTCCTTCTGACCCTCCTCCCTCTCGTGCTCTCTATCTCTCATTCTCTCTCTCTCAAATAAATAAATAAAATCTTTAAAAAAAAAAGATGTTATGTAAAATGGCACAGTCACTTTGAAAAGTGGTTTATCAGTTTCTCAAGAGGCTAAACAGAGTCATGTGACCCAGTCATTCCACTCCTAGGTATATACCCAAGAGAACTGAAAACATATGTCCACACAAAAGCCTGTACATAAATATTCACAGCAGCACTATTCAAATTGCCAAAGAGTGCGGGTGGACCCAGATATTTGCAACTGATGAATGATTTCTTTAATGTGGTATATCCATACAATGGAATATTTTTCAGCCATATAAAGTGAAAATGTACCATATACGCAACAACATTGATGAATCTTGAAATCATTATTCTAATTGAAAAAAGCCAGACCAGAAAGGACACCATTTATGTGAAATGTCCAGAACAAGTAAGTCCACGTAGATTCATGGGTGCTAAGGGCTGGGGAAGAGGGAATGAGGAGTGACTGCAAATAGGAATGTGTTTCTTTTTGGGGGGTAATGAAAATGTCCTAAAACTAGATGGTGCTGATGGTTGCACAACTTTGTCAATATACCAGAAAACACCGAATCGTATACCTTAAAGGGATTTCAAGGTATCCAAATTATATCTCAGCAAAGCTATTACTAAAGAAAGACATTTAAAGTATTTTACTTCCTTCACTGATGGGCTCCGTTATTATTCACGTTGTTCTTGGTACTGTATCTTCAAAGTATTATTGTTTATCTTTGAATAGGTAATAGAGTGATTACTAATTCATTTAGAGATTTTGTGACTAGAGGGCACGGATTCTGAGGGCGACTTTGCCTGCCCACTTAGGACTACAGCCTAGGCAAGATTTCCCGCTCTGCTGTTCACAGAGTTAGGTACTCGTTTGCTTTCCTCAAGAGGCCACATCTTTAGCAATATTGCCCATTATGAACTGGCCTGGGGAGGTCACAGGATCAGATTAGACAGACCTGAAAGCTAAAAAGGGAGGACCTTATGTTCTTTAATCAAATATCTTTAACATTTTCCTTGCAGTTTTTTAAACTCTTTGCCTACAGTGAGAGTACCTGTTTTTTCTTTCTACATCAATGCTCAAATCCTTTCAGGACTACCAGGAAAATTGTATTTTGAAAAAAACACATCTACTGTCAATTTCAAACTAACTCTAATCTCCCATCTTAGTTTTCATTAACTACATCAGTGGGGAGAGCTTTAAAAATTAAAATTTGAAGGACACTAGGATCTTTCCAACCTTCACTCTTTCTCAGGAACCAGAGCCTTCCCTCCACCCTCTACCACCTTATCAGCCAAAACCTGCCAGGGAGGGAAGAAAGAGGAAATAGACCCTTTGATTTCCTCAACATCCTTTTTGGAGCCCAGAATGTTCAGTTCTTTTACCCAATTCAGCAGAAAAAGGGAAGACTAGCACAGAGAGGCAAATGGATTCTAAGATTCTAAATGACTACAGGTAGATACCAGGGGAAATGGATTTTGCAGACCCTTGGGCAGCTCCATGATACCACCTGGAGCTCTAAAGTGCTCAGCACACCTGTGGTCTCAGTGATGTCCGCACATGTAGAGGCTCATGGGACATGAGTCTTTTCATGAAAATACAGAATCTCACAGTTGTGAGAAAACTAAGTATGAAGTTTTATATTTCTCCTCCAAAAGAAATTATCTAGCCCTCATTTGCATAGCACCACTAATGAGAGGCTCACTACACGAAAAATAATAATTTGAACTTCATTCCCTGTTTCATGATTAATGCAACTAAAATGAAGAGCATGTTCTAGTCTAGACTATAGTTGTAGTTTTCTCTCTTACCATGTCATTAATATTACTTTATTTTTCCCCGACTCCCTTTCTGACATTATTCCCATCCTCCCTCTCAGCAAAGCATCATGGATCAGATAGAAAAGATAGAAAGCCTGTCTTAGACCCTCTTCCCACCTCAAGCCCTGAATTCAAGTGCCCAAACAATAGTGCAGGGCAGCTGGTTAGCAAACGCTAAAGAGCACCATACATCCTTAAGGGGGGAGCTTGCTACCATCTAAAATTTTTCCAAGAGGGGTGCCTGGGTGGCTCAGCCAGTTTAGCATCTGACTCTTGATTTTGGCTCAGGTCATGATCTCAGGGTCTTGAGACTGAGCACCACGTCAGGCTCCATACTCAGTGGGGAGTCTGCTTGAGATTCTCTCCCTCTGCCCCTCCCCCTCTCTGAAATAAATTAATAAATAAAATCTTTAAAATTTATCCAAGAAACAGAAGGCACCAGGCTCTGACTTCCTGCTGGTGTGAGTAGCAGGACTCAGAAGGCTGACTGCAATCCAGCCTCTGCCCTTGAGAGGAGGCCTTGAGGAGATGTGGGGCAGCCCATGCATGAGCCCCAGAGAAGATCCCGAGCTATGACACAGTGTATCACCCGTGTTTCAGGATTTCATTTAGATTGGGCGAGAGGGAGATTATTTCTTTAATTATACCTTATATTAAATGGTCCTAAACTGGTTGAGTGGAAGGAAAGAAAAGAGAAATCAATCTCATTTTTACTGAGAAACTACAATATGCCAGGCCTGGTGCCATACCATTTATTCATTCCTCACAAAAGCAGTGACTAAACCTAGAGGTGGAACTGAGGCCTGGGCACTGAGCCAAAACCCAAGAATCTGCTTAGTTATGAAGTGCTCTCAAGTGCTCACTATCCCCAGAGGGACCAGTCAGACCAACTGGTGTCAGCCACCCCCTGGCTCCTGGAGGTCTCTTGTCTTAAAGCCATTGCAAGCAAAATGACTTACGTAAGCAACCTAACAAGAGCTCCAATTCTGAGATGAAGAAATCCAAGAGGAATTCCTTGTGCATGCTTGTAACACCAAAATGAAGCACAGAACCCCAAATGAGCCACTCCATGAAACCAGCAAAATGAGCACCATATCAAGAGTCACTATTCCGTCCTCAGGACAGTCTATGCTCTCTACACCATTCAGTTAATATTTACTGAGTTCTACAGTGCGTCAGGCATTGTGATACAAATGGGGCATTTAATGATCGATAAAAATTAGTTTGTGTCTTAAGGAATTCAGACTCTTTTAATGAGGTATGAATACACAACTAGCTCTCTGGGTTGAGATGTTGCTGAGGGTTGTAATAGAATGAAAATGGGGTGGGAAGGCAACCTAAAGGATGGACAGATTAGTCCCTACTGAAACATCCAGAATAGCTTCCCAAATCTGGACAGGAAAAAGGCCAAAGACTGAAAAGCAGTGCAGGACATTCCATGTAGACAAGATAGCATAAGAAAGGCACAGAAGTTTATAGTATGTGCGAAAAATCATGTGGAAGACTTAATTAGGAAGTCATGCTAGCATGTCATGCTAAAATGTTTAGCCTTGATTCATGAGGGAATGAAAAGCCAGCAAAGATTTTAAGCAGCGTCTTAACATGATCAACACTATATTCAAAAGAAATGAGCGAGGAAAACCAGGGAGGGCTTAACAGAGGAGGTGACTTTTTAGCTGCTGTGAATACTATTTCAGAAAATAAGAACACTAATCAAAAGAAAGGCGAAGCCCCTTCCCTCAAAGATGAGTAAAGACACAAAGGCAGCAGAGCCCAGGGCACATCCTAACAACATCCTGGGATTTATTTTATCTAGGTTTTAGATGGTACACATGACAGGAGGGGGTAGAAGGAGAGCATGAAACTCCTTGAAAACAAAAGCAAATTGTTTATTTAGAATTTCTCAAGAGATGCTGAAAAGCTACCAGTGTTTTTGCTTGGATTTTGTTGATTAAAGTTTTGCTTAATGAGACTGAAACTGGCAGCCAGAGATAGGAAAGTTTAGAGAAAGACAATGGAAGAGAGAAGATCAATGGAATGTCGTTAATAACAATGGCTAACTTTTATGGAACACATAATTACTGTTACGTACACTATTTCATTCAACATTCACCCATGAGGTCAAAGCTTATTTGATCTGAGTTAAGGAACTAAGCATTTGAGAGACTGACTAAATTTTACTATGGCTCACAGCTAGAAAATAGCAGAGTTGGAACACAATCCCATTCCCTCTGAAATTGTATCTCCAGTACTTAGGATAGCTCCTAACATATGGTAAGGATCTAATAAAAAATGGATGAATGTGGGGTACCTGGGTGGCTCAGTTGGCTAAGTGACTGCCTTCGGCTCAGGTCATGGTTCCAGGGTTCCAGCCCCGCATCAAGGTCCCTGCTTGGCAGGAAGCCTGCTTCTCCATCTCTCATTCCCCCTTCTTGTGTTCCCTCTCTCTGTCAATTAAATTAAAAAAAAAAAAAATCTTAAAAAAAAGAAAAAAAATGGGTGAATGGCTTTTGTTGAACCATCTCAAGTCTGAGGCCTAGTTTCCATACCATCTATTCAAAAAGTCTTTTCAGGTCGAAACTGATATATATATATATATTTAGATTTTATTTATTTATTTGAGAGAGTGAGAATGAGAGAGAGAGAGAGAGCACATCGGGGGGGAGGGTCAGAGGGAGAAGCAGACTCCCTGCTGAGCAGGGAGCCTGAGGGAGCCCGGGACTCCAGGATCATGACCTGAGCCGAAGGCAGTCGCTTAACCAACTGAGCCACCCAGGCGCCCGAAACTGATATATTTTTTGGCATCCCAATTCTATGCATTATATTCATTTGGGAGTATGTCCTGCTCCAAGTTTGGGGTGGGGAAGCAGGAAATGCATCTCATTTATCCTTGTATTTCTCACAAGATGGCCAGCACACTCTCTATCCAGACAAGAGGCCTGGTAAATATAGAATGAATGGATGGGTGGATGAAGGATTGAGTAGCATTTGGTAAGTGGTCTACTCTCCATTTGGGCACAGGTAAATTTCAGTGACTTTTCATGAAACACCCAAAGAATATAATTGACTCAGCATTCTCAATCAGATAATTCCTCCCATTTTCTTTTCTGATGAGAATCTTTATTGGTTGTGACTTAATTTAATCACAGCATTCATACTCTCTTTATAGAAGCCCAGGAGCTCTAAGGTGGTAGGTTCCCTTTAATTAAATTTAATCAAATAATAATGATCTTTAATTTCCTAAAATCGGTATCATTGAGCATATGAGGCCTTATTTAATGCGATTTTATGACGATGTTCTTATTTCTGTGTTAAAGGAGACATGGATGGACTAGGTCTCCTCACTGTGAGATTTAGTGGAACTGGGAAATCTATTTAAAAATAACTCTCAGGGCGCCTGTGTGGCTCAGTCATTAAGCGTCTGCCTTTGGCTCAGGTCATGGTCCCAGGGTCCTGGGATCGAGCCCCACATCGGGCTCCCTGCTCAGCGGGAAGCCTGCTTCTCCCTCTTCCTCTGCTGCTGCCGCTGCTTGTGTTCCCACTCTTGTTGTCTCTCTCTCTCTCTATCAAATAAATAAAACCTTTAAAAAATAAATAAATAAATAAATAAAAATAACTCTCACACCAGCCTTTTCAACTCAATAAAATTCCAGCATCTATATCTTATTTCTTTGGGTCAGCAAGGGCTCCCTTCTAAAATGCAAATGCCTCATGTCAGGGAAAGCAAAACCTTAAGTGATCCCTTGCATCTCTTTTATCTTTTCTGTGCAGGGAAGAAGCAAACTAATATTTGTAGACCAACATCTACACATCAGGCATTGTACTAGGCACTCGGCACACATTATTTCATTTATTATTCACAACTCTGCGAAATATTTCTTTATTTACAGACAAGAAACTCAAAATTCAAAGGAGATAAGAAATTGGACAAAATCAAACAGGAAATAATAGAGCTGGGATTCTGGATTTGGTATTTCTGATTCAACAGCTCTTTCTACTTTTTTATGCTGCTTCATCATTGAGAGAATGGAGTTGTAAGAGGAAAGGGGGTACATGACACTGTAATACAGGAATGACATGGCACACCAAAGTGAGGGGCAGGGCTATGACTGAACTGCCAGTGGGCATCTGGGGGGATGGAAGGGGATTCTAAGAGAAAGGGGAGTGGTTACCAAACTCATTGGCCACAGAATGCTCTAGGCCAAGTGACTATAGCATGGCTTATGGGTAGTTAATTTGGAAGATGATGCTTGCTAACAAATGCTGCTTCTCATACACACAATAAATCATATATTAGAAAAATGAATATACTAAGGTACTATCTTCTCTCCACTTAACTTTTGTTTTTAAGCCCATACATTGAGAGATTTTCCCAAATTGTTAACATGTTTGTACACCATCCATTATGAAGTGTTTATGGGGGTAAAAAACTTTAGAAGTCTACAGTATGGATTATGAAGGCAGAATTGAAAAGTCTCCAGCCATATGAAAAATTCACCAGCCTTTTGATCTGATTTGGAATCATAAACCTCTGAACCTGTTTCTGAATGATATGTGACATTTGATCTGAGTCTTACAGATCAAACATGCCCCAGAAAAGACTGGCCTGGGCAAAACCCACATGATGTTATAGCTATGTGTTCAACTTTAATTCCTTCAATAGGGATGCGTTACATCAGTCTGCATTTTTGCCAAAAGCATTTCTGGTGGCTTTTCACCTTCAATTTTAGAAAAAGTCACTTTGAGGAAAAACTGTGATTTTATATATTTTGGTGCAAATTAATTCTTCACTCTTAATTTTTATGCTCACCAATAGTTGTTAGGATTTTGTGGGGAGAGGGATTGTCAAGAGAAATGAAATGAAATACACAAATTTAAAGGGAAAGGAAAACCTAGATAAAACCAAATATAATTTCATCCCTGACTCATATTTTACATCTGAATGGATTGCCCCAACTCAAGTCCTCTTGCAATGTACCCCAATGAGTAGGAGATGGCTCTATTGAAACACATACATCTTTTTGTGGCAAATGCACTGTGAGTTGTTGCATATAGAGACACCACAGGATCAATATTGCAGGGCACCCCAGTGTGCTATATTATTGTTAACATCCTGCTGGCTAGCATTCAGATTTCCATTTAATTGTATTCTTATTTAAAATGTCTACTGCACCTGCAGCTGACTTGATCAGTATTAGTTATTTGTTTGGTGTCATGTACATTTATGAACAATGAAAACTTTAAAAAAAATATGCCAGCAAAGAGACACAGATCATAAATCATAAGATGATAACATCTCACATGAAAAGAAAGTCTCTGAGAAAACAGCCCCAGTGATGTAAATATTGAATTTACCAGCCATGCCATATCCCTACGGAGGCTGGACAATAGGCTGTTTCTTAAATGGCAAAAGGGATGAGCTCTCTTCTTTATCTGTATTCACTTTTCCTTTTATTTCATTCCTGGGAAAGAGAAATGCCAGAGGAGAAGCTTAAAACAGATTAGACTCTGAGTACTGTATATAGGCTATTACATCATAACTCTCTTTGAAAACTCTCAAACAGCTGACCTGTTTATATTACAAGACAGGGTCAATTTCCATTCTAGCGACTCTTTTGAAGTTTGTGAATACTAATGCTCTCCCCAGAATGCTGGCTTTAGAATAACAGCAATTGAACCATTCAGCCTTCTCTGATGCAATCTTTCTGCAGCTAGATAGGATTCTATACATGGATTTCATTGAGCCACACAGCTTGGCATGATCAAAAGCTTTGCTGGAGCCATCAGTAAATGATGTTTCAAATAATAAAGTCACAGTGATGCCTACAGTTTCTACTCTAGTCCCTGAGGCTGTATGTATGGGTATGGATGTGTGTGTATGCATGTAACAACAAAGCCACAGTTTTGCTTCTGTTGGAATGCAGAATGATTAAACATCAAAATGAAACAACAGGGTCATTTTCATAGTAAATGTTTGAGAAAGCAAGAGAGGGCTCTATAGCCACATAGAGTACTAAAGAAACTGCTGTAGCTTTGGTGTGAGCAGGACACAGAGATGACTTCCATTGCCACATCTTTCCAATAACGGGAACTCAAGCAATTTATTTGACCTCTGATGCCTTGTTTCTAAAATGTGGATGACATCATCAACCTCACAAGGTCATAAAGTAGAATGAATTTACATATAGCAACAACAACAATAATAATAGTGATTAATATTCATTGGGATTTACTATGTGCCTGGAACTCAACACTTTACGTGCATCATCTCAAACCAATCTTCATGATAGCCTCATGAAGTAGGCACCATATTTATCCCATTCCATATATTAAGAATCTGACACTTAGAAGTAAGATTTGTTGGGGTGCCTGGGTGGCTCAGTTGGTTAAGCAGCCGACTCTTGATTTCGGCTCAGGGTCGTGAGACAGAGCCCCTTATCAGGCTCCAGGCTGAGCATGGAACTTGCTTAAGATTCTCCTTTTCTCCCTCTCCCTATACCCCTCCCTACCCCACTCTCGGTCTCGGTCTCGGTCTCTCTTTCTCTCTCTAAAATAAATAAATAAATAAATTGAGTAAGATTTGTAGAGATGAATAAGAGACCTTCAATACATACCAATTCTTCTTAAGACAAATCTGATGACTAAGTTATGATTTTTTATCTGAACAGATGCAAGTCAGTGCATATTTTTAATGGAAAAACTATTCTAATCAACATTTTACCTTTGAATGTTAGTAATAGAAGAGACCTTAAATTCTAACACCGCATACCCTAATGTAGGAATTCAAACATCAGCATCAACTCGTCACCATCCGGGTCACCATCTTTAGCACCATGAAGATCAGCCCCACAAACCAGTCTGGTTCCATGTTTGGACAGTGCTCCTTGTTACAAAGAATTTTCATCTAGTTCCCTTTATACTCTACCCACCAGCCCTCTGGAGCTTAACACTGACCCTTCAAATAATGAAAAGGAGTTTATTTTCTCTAACCCTTCATCAGGTTGAGCATCCCCAGCTTCTCAACTGTTTCTCCTCAACAGTCTCTTCACAATCCTAAACTGCTCTGATTTGTCAATATCCCCCTGAAAATATGACAACCAAATTCTAGTCTCAATATAAACTGCACTCTCTGGGTACTTTAAATTAGTTTGTAAGAGTAGTTAGTTTACCAATTTATAAAGGAAAGATATCAGCTCCTCTTGTTTGCCACAATCTACATAGAAAATCAGATCCCAGATACTCTTCCCGTCATAACTCAGCCTTCTATTAAAGATGTTACCACTACTTCCCCTTGCACTAGAGAGGACTTCAGAGGGAGGCAAATTATGAATTATTAAAATTTTATTTAAATACTTTCCGAGTTTAATCTTCTTCAGCCAGCTGGGCACCAAATGCTTGATAGCTTCAGTTTTGTACTGGCAGGTGAATCAGACACAGAGTCTTCCAATGGAAATACTGACTCTAAAAGCTTAATCACTGAAATTATAATTTGCTCCCTTTAGGGCAGGAAGGGGACCTGAATTAAAGACATATCTTCCTGCAAAGTAAGGGATTCATTTTTTATGGCAATGGTCTCAGGGTTCAGATTGATTAAAATTTTATAGCATTTTTTCTTCCACTTTGATATAGTGAGAGAATGCTCCAGCTCTATTGTTATCTGGCCACATTACTTTGGACAAGTCTACATGTCAATTCCTCATCTGTGAAATGGGTATAATTTTATCTAACCAAGTGTGCTCTGATGATTAAATACAGTATATGAGAGTATAAAGGTTTTAGTATAATTACCACTGAAAAAGATAAGGGGCATGGGGGATACAGGTGGCAAGAGGAAGAGAAAGAAACTACTACTCAGGAGAGGAAAGCCTGCCCTTTTCTTTGGGAAAAGTCATGAAATTAATTTTTACTTAACAATGAATTATATCTCTGTGGTTGTTTTGCTTTCACCTACACTTCTCCACTGAATCTCGAAAGAGTCCTACGATGTATGTAGGTCAAGATTCATTGTTACCACACTGGACACAAAAGGAAAGAGAGATTGAGGGAGGGTGGGTATCAAACCTCCAAGATCATGCAACCCAATGAAACAAAACTCAACTAGAAAGATTTCCTAACTCCAGAAAGAGCTGCAGAGTAGAAAGAACATGGTGTGTCTACATACCTGGTTTGCCACATACAAGCTGTGTGTCCTGAGATAAGTTACTTGCTAACCTTGTTTACTTTCCATAAAATACTGATAAATACTACCTTTCCCAGTCAGGGTACTCCAGAGAAACATAACCAACAGGTTATGAAGATGCAGGGGGTGTGGAGGGTGTGGACATGGGTGTGTGTTGAGAGAATGATAGATTTATTTTAATGAATAGGCTCACACAACTGTGGGGGCCTGCAAGTCCTAAATCTACAGGGTAGGGCAGTGGGCTGGAAAACCAGGTGGAATTCCTTCAACTCCAGGAAACCAGTTTTGCTCTTAAAGCATTCAACTGATTGAACGAGTTCCACTCACATTATTGAGGGAACTCTCCTTTACTCAAAATTAACTGACTGTAGATGATAAGCACATCTACAAAATTCCTTCACAGTAACATCTAGACTAGTATATGACCAAAGAATTGGGCACCAAATCCTAGCCAAGCTGACACATAAAACTGATTATCATGCTACTTCACAGAGTTTTTGTTAGCTTTAGAAGAAAAATTGTGCATCTCATTCAAGGTGGTAAGCTCTCAAGATTGGCACAGGGCAATCTGGGAATCAAGGGGCTGCTTAATTCAGACGTGGGATATCAGGACAAAATTCCCAAAAGAAGACAAGATTCAACAGGCCCATTCACCCCTTCCCAAGGTATAGTCAGGAATGAATCCAGGCGTATGAGGCCCTAAGCTTCTATAATTTGGATGCCCTTCTTTAATAGCTACAAAAGTGACTATATACAATGAGAAAAATAATCACAATCATTACAAATTTAAAGCAAGTCAGAAATTATATACAATTTGGTCAACATGGAAGCATACCTTCTTTGTTTTCTTATATTTACTTATTAAAGAATGGAGAAAATCAAATTAAAAGTTAATGAAATAGAAAAGTAAAGCAAACAAGATAAGCACTGAAATCAACAGAAACTGTTTTGACATGGAGAAGAAAATTGAAAATTTATTTTTTTCAGATCATACCCAAGGCAATAATTTATTAAGAGAAAGAGATGAATTTTGAATAGCAGCAATAAATAGACTTCTGGATTGTTTGATAATCCAATTAATGAAGAGGAGTGAATCATATGAAAACATTGGCAAAAGATTTTAATTTCCTGCTGATTTGATACTTAAATAACAAAACTATCACGCTATTTTTTTCTGGATTTTGTAATGCTTGAGCTATTTCTCAGCTTTTAGTGCTTAAAATTGTATAAACCGCATTATTAGGAATCTTTCCAATAGGAGAGGCTTTCTCTTTTGACTGGGTATCAGTGAGAACAGAATCCTCTATTTATAATTTCATATGGCTCATGTTTAGAATTTTCCACAGACCAGCTCCTGGTCCCATGCCTATTAAGCCTTGCTTCTTTTCCACTCCCATGTACTTCCAGTGGTGGATACTGGGTATTTGGGGTGTGCTCTTACAAGACCACTTATAGTTCTGAGATTTGGTTTCATGACACCAGTTGAATCAGCACTGTGGCAGCAGGAGAATTCCTGGGAACTGTTCCCACACCAGGGTGACTGGCAATAACTTGGCTTTACAGAGAATTAACTGTGAACCACATATATATGACCCACTAAATTAAACCAAAAGTATCCTCAACTTAACCTCCTCTTAACAAGATACCAAAAATGTCATGGCCTCTCCAATATCCCTGGACAAGAGGGCAAGCAATACAGAGGGTAAGCTGGAGCAGAAACGCTTTTGGTCAAAGTATCTAAAAGGATACAAATGCTTTTAGCTAAAGATATCTTACTTTTCAAAGTTCTCTTATATGTAGTATAGTATATAAAAGCTGGAACACCTATGGAGCCCCAGGTGCTCTGATTAGAAGGCTGTCAGGACAGTTTTGTTAAGTGTTGCCTTGTCTTTCATTTTGTGTAAAACATTTAACCTTAATCATTTTGTTAATAAATAAAATATTTATTAAGTACCTACTCATTGCTCAAAACTGATCTGGTTGTGAGAGGAAGTAGTAATAGTCCCTGACTTCATGAGGTCTATAAAAGGTGTATTGCAACCAGGTGATTGCAACCAGGCCCTTGAAAGTCAAGGGCTCTGAAGCTTAAGCTTCATTAGTTTAATGTAAATCAGCCTCTGGGTAGTGCACTAATGTTTTGTTTTTCCTCGAGCAGAAAATAGTTTTGAAAAAGTGCATGGCACCTCTGCATCACGCATTAGCTGGTGTCTTAGTCCCCATCCTTGTTCTTCTTCATATACAGGCTGGCCTCCCTCCTAACTGAGCTCTAAACCTCAGGAAGTCAGGGACTGTCACTGTTCACTCTGCACCTCTTAGAACTACATCGTTTGGGCAATAAGTAGGCACTCAGTAAATATTTTATTTATTAACAAAGTGATTAGCGTTAAAAGTTTTAAACAAAATGAAAGACAAGGCAAAACTTAAAACTGTCATGACAACCTTTTAATCAAAGCACCTGGGGCTCCACAGGTGTTCCAGTTTTTATAGCTGCAAGCAAATCACTCCAAAACTTAGCAGCTTAAAACAACAATCATTTCTTTTCACTCAAGGTTTCTATGGGCCGGGAATCTGGTGCAGTCAGATGGTTGTCGGGGCTGGGGTCAACTCCAAGACTTCATACACGTGTCCGGGACCTGGGCTGGAAGAACCCAACAGCTGGGGCTGAAACAGCTACAGCAACTTGGGCATCTTTCTTCTTCTCTCTTTCCCTCTCTCTCCATCTCTCTCCCTGTCTCGGTCTCTCCCTTTCATGCACACCTGCTCTCTCTTTGGTTTCTCTGCATAAGTGCCCCAGCAGGAAACTGCTAGGGAGCCAGACTTCTTAATGTTAGCCTATGCTCTCAACGTGCATGTCCCAAGAAGGAGAGCTGGGGGAAGCCATTTTGCCTTTTATGACCCAGTCTTGGAAAAAAAGGAACCATCACTTCTGTTGCATTCTATTGGCTGAGGCATTTACAAAGTTCCCCCCAGTTTTAAGGGAATATAGACTCAAGGCCCTTACAGAGGCATATTAATGTCAGGCATATTAGTTGTAAGTAGATCATCTGGGATAAGATATATATTGGTGCAGCCATCACAGGAAATATAATCTGCACTATAGGAGATAAGAGGTTTCTAAATTTATAAGCATTTTTTTAATAGTAGAAATGTTTTATGCTCTTACTAATAGCTACTAGCTACCAGCGACTGTTCTTTTTGTGCCAGACCACTAGGTGCCCCTGCTAAGGAAATAAAGCATTGCACATAAACATTGGAATGGCCTTGTCTTCAGGATGCACGTTGGTAGATGATGTTGTGTCTCAGATGACATATGTGACTTACTGTAGTTTTAGAAGTGCATTCCAGAATTCCACGCAGCAGCTCTCTCTGTTGCCACCCCTATTCAATACAGGATGGCCAAATTTAATAACTAATATTAATACAGCACAGCTATATACTGTATGCTTGTGTCTCCTCCAAATTCATATGTTGGAATCCAATCTTCCATGTGATTAGGAGGTGTATTAGGAGGTGGAGCTGTTTGGAGGAGAGTGTGTCACCAGGCTGAGGCTTCATGAATGAAATTAGTGCCCATTTAGAGACCCCAGAAAGCTCCCTTGATTCTCTTGCCATTTGAGCACACAGCCAGCAGACAGACGTCTATGAACCAGGAAACAGGCCCTCACAAATAACCTATCAGATCCTTGATCTTGGACTTCTCAGCCTCCAAAATGGTGAAAAATAAGTTTCTGTAGTTTATAAACCACCCAGTCTTTTGGTATATTGTTGCGGCAGCTCAAACTAAGACAATCCCTATATTCTATTTTACCCTCTGAGGCTATAATAGCCACATCTTGTGGACCTCCTCAGATTCCTGGACTCCAGCCTCCTTTGTCGTCACCTGGTACTGCTGTAGCAAAAACAAATATGCAGATCTGGGAGGTTCTGCCTCCACAAGTTGATGTGCCTCATTCCTCCAGTTGCTAACTCCTCCCACCACTTCTACTTCCAGACTCCAATAAACTGCCATGCAACAGGATATGGGATCTGACTCTCTGAGTGACTGCTGAAGTTAATTCCCTGTGGGACAAACTGTGACCAATTGCAGACAGGATACAGAAGGCAACCAGCAGATAAATTCCCTCTCCCTTCGTCCCACTGACGGTCAGTCTGGAAGCACAGCATTGTTTGTCTGGAGAAATTCTGCAAGGCCAAACTGCGTCACCTGCCACGCACGGCACTGACTGCATCTCTGCAGGTCATGCTGTAGTGGCTGGCAGAGTACTGGGGCCTGTTTCATCAGTTCCTTTTCTTACCCGATACACTTCCTTTTTCACTCTCAATGCCCTGGGATGACATCTCCCAAATAACACACAGCAACTAATCCTTTACCCAGGCTCTGTATTTTAAAGAACCTAGGCTAAGACTGAAACCATTTATATTCTCATCATCGTCTTCATTTTAAATTCAAGGAAACTAAGATTCAGAGAATTTTCCAGTATCTCATGGCTGAGTGAAAAACAATATTTGAAATAAGGATTTTTAAAAAGATTTATTTATTTATTTTGAGAGAGAGAGGGCATGCACACAAATGGGGGGAGGGGCAGAGGGAGAGGAACCCAGAGAATCCTGAGCAAACTAACCCGCCAAGCACGGAGCCCAATGCAGGGCTCGATCTCACAACCCCGAGACCATGACCTAAGCCAAAACCAAGAATCAGATGCTGAACCAACTGAGCCACCCAGGTGCCCCTGAAATAGAATTTTTCCTCAACTACAAAGTTCGCTTTTTTTTTTTCCTTTTCCACCATGATACTTTTTCAAGAAGTATAGGATGTAGGAAACCTGGAAAACAGGGTTGTAGTCCTAACTGCACTGGTGGATTAAATAAACAGTGGAAGTTAGGTAATATAATAATAATTATTATTAAATAATAATAACAGATAACATTTGTTAAGGCCTTACTACATGCCAGACTCTGTTCAAATTAATTTATAAGTAATTTCTTTAATTACAGAAGTTCCTTTATGATTTAGGTAGTATCATCATCACTACTTTATAGATGAGGAAACTGAGGCACAGAGGTTTACTACCAAAGGTTCCACAGGTACTAAGTGGCAGAGTCTTCACCTCAGTCTACCTATCTGTCAAATGTAGACATAACTCCTTTCATGCTTACCTCACAGCACTTTCATAAAGATTGATAAAGAAATAATAAAAATGCTGGGCTGGGGCACCTAGGTGGTTCAGTTGGTTAAGCATCTGCCTTTGGCTCAGGTCATGATCTCAGGGTCCTGGGATCAAGTCTCGCATTGGGCTCCCTGCTCTGCCAGGGGGTCTGCCGCTGCCCCTCCCCGCTGCTCACGCTCGCTTGCTCTCTTTCTCTCCCTCTCTCTCTCTCAAATAAATATTTTTAAAAATGCTTGGAAAAGTACAAATATGAAGAATCTTTGATATTATATCTGTCCTTTTGATAAGGGGAGTAAAAGACAGACCAATGTTCATGCAGTGTCAGAAAACAGGTTCTAAAGTGTGATCTTCAGCCAACAACAGGCGCTACTGGGGCGCCTCCCTGACTCAGTCAGTAGAGCATGCAACTCTTGATCTCTGGGTTGTAAGTTCGAGCCCCATGTTGGGGGTAGATATTAATTAAAAATAAAATCTTAAAAAGAAGCAAAACAAAAACAAGCTCTACCAATTAGAGCCGCATCCCCCAGTAGGCATCAGCCAGGAGTCCAGGCTCCTGTGAGAAAAGGGTCTCTGCTCTCCCTCCTGTCTTCAGATCTCAGCCACATACGTGGAGCCTTCTGTTCCTCCTCTGAGTTCAGCATACCCATTTCCTGCCGATTTCTACTTATTCCAAAGATCACATTATACCAATAAAGGTCATTTAGAAGGAATCATAAATCACCCTCGATCCCATCACCCTAGGAGATTAGCTATTTTTGTAGGTCTGATATCCCTTTGTTCTTATGCATGAACATTTTTTACATAGTTGTAACTATGGTACAGTAAAAAATACTTTTATTTTACTTAATATTACAGGATAATTTTTAACATATCTCTAAAGAATCACTAAGATTGAGCAGTTACTAGAATAGAATTCCATCATTAAATATAGTCCATTTTCACTATGAATTTGGCAAGAGACAAACTCAAGGCAATGGGCAATCTCTTACCAATCCCTTTCCTAATGCCCCTGAATCTGACCTCAGCGTTATCCGACTTCCCAACCTTGCAAGTACATCACTGCCTAATCAACCTCACCCTAATTTCTATGAGGGCAGGGACCATGTCTGTCTTGTTCATCTATGCTCTAATAAATCACCTGAAAGGGTCTGCCACTCAAAATATTCCCATTGCTCAAAATCCCATTACACAGCATTTTACATGGAATTTCCCTATCAGTTTCATCACCCAAGAGCCCAAAGCAGAATGCTCCATACACAGGAGAAGTAAATACTGTGGGTCAATTATATTTGAAAAGAAATTAACTTTGAAATCACCACTTAATTACATTCTGCAACCCCATAACCTGGCGTTGGAGGCAGTTACTATAGTTTCCTTCTAAGAATTGAAAATGTATGGGGCACCTGGGTGGCTCATTCGTTAAGCGTCTGCCTTCGGCTCAGGTCATGGTCCCAGGGTCCTGGGGTCGAGCCCCGCATCGGGCTCCCTGCTCAGTGGGGAGTCTGCCTCTCTCTCTCTCTCTCTCTCTCTCCCTCTGCCCCACCCCCCATGCTCTCTCTCAAATAAATAAAACCTTAAAAAGATAAAAATTAAAAATAAAAACTGAAAATGTTACATTCAAATAACATGTAAACTGTTAAGCTCTCTGAGAGCAGAGACTGTTTCTTTGCTCTAAAATCTATCCCATATTAGTACTGCTCCTGTTTTTCTTTTTTTTAATCAATGTTTGCATGGCGTAACTTTTCCATCTTGCCCTTTTAACTTACCTGTGTTATTATATTTGACATGAATTTCCTGTAGGCAGTGTATTGTTGGGTCATGTTTTTTATCCACTCTGGCAATTTTTGTCTTTTAATTTAGTTTAAACTATTAAATTAAGTTTAAACTATTCACATTCATTACTGATATGGTAGAGTTGAAGTCTGCCATTTCATCCCTTTGTTTTCTGTTTGTTTCTTCTGTTCCTTAATCCATTTCTACCTTCCTATAGGTTATTCAAATTATTTTTAGGATTCCATCTTGATTCATTTTTAGTGTTTTGGGCTTTTTTGTTTTGTTTTTTTGTTTTTTCATTTTTAGTGTTTTTGAGTTTATCACCTGGTTTAGTTTTCCCAGTGTCTGTTTTAGGTATTATAATATACATACATAATTTCTCTTGGTCTACTGGTATCCACATTTTACCACTTCAAGTGACATACAGAAATCTATTTTCATATAGGTCTCTTTTCATTTCCCCCTTGTTAAATATAATTGTTTTAAGTATTTCCTCTGCATACACTGAGAACCACAACAGATGTTTATAATTTTTACTTCAATCATCAAATACTATTTTAGAAAATCTCATGAGGATACTCTATTATATTCTTGTCTATTTGTACCCATTCTGATGTTGTTGTTTTTTTTCTTTCTGAAGCTCCCAACCTTCTTCTGCTATCATTTTCTTTCTGTTTAGAGAACTTCCTTTAGCCATTCTTCAAGGAGAGGTTTTCTAGCAACAAATTCTGTTTTCCTTCATCTGAAAATGTCTTTCTTTCCTCCTTCCTTCCTAGAGGATATTTTCACGGAATGCAGAACTCACGCTTAACAGTTCTTTTCTTTCAGTACTTGAAGACTTGCACTACTTCCTTCTGGCCCTCCTGGCTCTAGAGGAGTAATCTACTGTTATTCTAATTAGTGCTCCCTTTTAGTAATGAATGCAGAATTTCTCTCTGTTGCTTTCAGTTTTTGTCTTTATTTTTAGAAGTTTAATTATGATGTTCCTTTGCATAGATTTCTTTGGGTTTATCCTATTTGAGGGTTGCTCACCTTGAACCTATACATTTTTGTCTTTTGTCAAACTTGGCAAATTTTCATCCATTATTTCTTTAAATCCTTCTTTAATACCACTCTTTCCTCTGCTGGAACTCCATGATATGGATGCTAGCAGTTTTGTTATTACACCACAGTTTGCCTGAGACTGCTCATTTTCAGTCAGTCTACTTTCTCTCTTCAGATTAGGTAAATTCTATTGAGCTGTCTTCAAGTTCACTGATTCTGTTCGGTAATCTCCATTCCACTTTCTGAGCCCATCGGTGATTTTTTTTTTTTTTAATTTCAGTTTGTATTTTCAGCTCTCTAATTTCCATTTGGTTCTTTTTTTATAAGGTTTATTTCTTTGCTGAGATTTTCTATTTTCTTCATATATTTCAAGATAATTGTTGAGACTTTTTTTTAATTGAAGTATGGTTAGCACACAATGCTACATTCATTTCAGGTATACAACACAGTGATTAGACAGCTCTATATGTTATATTGTGCTTACCACAAGTGTAGTTACCATCTGCCACCATACACTATTATAGGACCACTGACTATATTCCCTATGCTGTACTTTCATCTCCATAACTTATTCATGCCATAATTAGAAGCCTGTACCTCCCACCCCCCTTCACCCTTTTTGCCTAACTCCTCATCCCCCTCCCTACTGGCAACTACTGATTTGTTCTGTTTCTGCTTTTTGTTTGTTTGTTTGTTGAGGCATTTTTTGATGGCTGCTTTAAAACACTTGTCAAGTGGGGTACCTGGATGGCTCAGTCAGTTAAGCATCCAACTCTTGATTTCAGCTCAGGTCATGATCTCAGGGTGGTGAGACTGAGCCCTGTGTCACTCAGGCTCCGTGGAGCCTGTTTAAGATTCTCTCTCTCCCTCTCCCTCTGCACCCTCCCCCCGACTCAAACAACACACGCATGCTCTCTTTCTCTCAAAATATAAATAAATAAAATAAAATACTTATCAGGTAATTCTGACATCTGATTCATCTTGGTATTGGTGTCTGTTGAGTATCTTTTCTCATTCATGCTGTGATTTTTCTGGTTCTTGGTATGATGAGTGATTTTCTATTGTATTCTGACATATTGGATATTATATTATAGGACTCTGGATCCTATTTAATCTTTTTCTTTTTTTATTCAGTACCTCTATTAAGGTGCAGCATGAGGACCAAATGGGCCCCACCAATACCACCCAGCAAAAGAGGGTCCCTGACTCACAATGCCCCATAACAGACCAGTGGAGTGAACATTCAGCTCCCCCTTAGTCTCTGCTGACTCCTTTTCTTAAAAAAAATGATGCATTAATAGTCAACTGCCTTACTGTCTTCAAGTGGGAGTAAAGATTAAGTCCCAACTTGGGCCCTGCTGCCATCAAGTAGGGGTAAGCAGAGGACTGACTCATACTTTGTTGCTGCAGAGTGGGGTAGAGGCTCAGCTCCCTGATGGGTCCCACTGACATGGGGTGGGGAATAGGGGAGAATGAAGTCCTTACTACCCTCAACTTGCACCATCTTGTTCAGTGTCACTGATGCCAGCACTGATGCTGAGGTGGGGGCTCACCTCAGCAATAGCTCCAATGACACCAATCTGGTGGGAGAACCAGAGTCCTTCCTGGTTCTACTGGGTGGGGGATGGAAGACCAGCTGCCTGCCCACTCAGTCCATCAATACCATCTGGTGAGGGAGGTAGAGTACTGCCACCTGCTTCTGCCAAGTAGAGAATGGACGAGAAGGTCTCTGCTCCACTCAGCCAGTGGGAAATTTGTGCACAATATCTGCTTCCACAGGGAAGGGGCTGAGAGGTAGAATGAAACATCAGCTCCTCTCTGGTAGACTGAAACTGTAGGGAAGGAGTAGTATGGTTTTTCTGTTGGCATTTGACTGGAGTAAGGTGGGTATTGCCAAAAAGATTTCCTACTTTTAGGCCACCCTTTTCCTGGTCCTTTGGCTGGGAGAAGAGGCCTTGCTTGGAGATTTCTGGCTGTGCCCTTTGGTAGTTCTGAGATGGAGGCTTCTATACATTAGAGGTACTAAGGAAACCCAGGGAACTTACCACAATGCCATTCTTCGAGTCCTAATGTCCCTAGGCAGCCCATCTTCTTCTTTCCACTTTGAGAGTCTTCCTGACCTTGTTTGTTATGTTATGGCCAGGGTTTTTAGTTGTAAAAGGGAGGACCTTGGAGGAATGAGGCTACCTCACCTTGACAGAACAGAACCCCAGAAACCATTCCTTGTTCTGCAAGTATTTTGTATGTTATGAAAGTGCCTGGCACACAGTAGACATTTCAAAGAATATTTAGCCTATGAATGAAGGAGTCGCTAATGCAAAGATGGGTATAGTACAGTTGTTCCCTACATTAGTTCAGATATGGATTCTCTCAGTCCTAAGTTCACATTCTACACCTGCCACTTAGCAGCTTAGGCAAGGTCTTAAAACTCCTTTAGATTTATTATCTCTGATATGGATAATTTAATTATTCCTGTTGGAAGTAAATGGTCTTCCCCAATTCTGATGTTTCTTTCTGTGTCAAAGTAGCTTCATTAACATGTCAGTCCTTGCTTGTCTCTCCAGTTCCTTTCATGCCAGGCAAGGGGGGTGACCCACCTGATTGGTGAGTTTTGAAGGAGAGATTGAACATGTATACTGAACTTCTAAATTATTCTAACTTATCTATGCAGGTGGCAGCAGCACTGGATGGGGGCTTGTCTCACAGGAAGGATGAGAGAGGATTGCATGCCTCCACTGGGCATCTCACATCCAAAGAGAGAGAAGGGTGGCTCTGCATGCCCAGCGTCATTAAAATGGATCATAAAGTTCTGTCTCTCCTAATTCGTTGTAAGATTCTTGAAACTAGCAAGGAATATTCAACAAATACCTCTTAAGCACTGACCAAGGGCCATTGTGTCACTAAACAAAGATGAATGACTTAAGGTACCTGCCTTCAAGTAGCAAACTGACTACTTGGGAGACTGGAAATATAAATAGTAACGAGCAAATAACCTCTTAAGTGCTATACCAGAATTATGAAAATATGGTGAATTGAAACAAAAGTGTGGAGCAAATGTAAGCTTTCACAAACATGGTCTAATTAACATAATATCGGAAAAAAAACCCTGGGACATTAATCATAGTAATAACCACAATAATATACACTAACACTGGGTACTCACCATGATAAAGTGCTGGGTGCTTTACATGGATTATCTCCTTAATTATCAGAGTAACCCTGATAAAGAACCCATATAAAGAACATACTTCCCTACCTTCATTTTATGGCAGAAGAAACTAAAGCATAAAGGGGCGAACAAGCTTTCTCAGGATCACCCAGGTAGTTAAAGATGAGTCCGCCAACCTCAAAGCCTATAATCCTAAACAACAGAAGACACTGCCCACTCTGCAAATGAAGAAATTAAGGCTTAATTTAATTTAGTTTTATATCTCCAGCACTTACAGCATGCATGGCAAACACCAAGCACTCAATAATTACTAGGGGATAAAAATAAGATAGAAAGGGAGAAAAGAAAGGAGGCTCTTTGACTTAGAAAAAATAACATAATAAAATAAAATTTAAAAAAAGAGAAGAAAAAATCATCCGTCAGAAAAGCAGGATGATAGATTGCTGTGGCTTGCAGTAGTGGTAGGACTGTTACAGCCAAGAAACAGTCATCGAAGGGCAATATATTTGTACATATTTGGAGTTCTGATTTATCTTAAAGAGGACAGCCTGAATACACAACTGTATTCAGTCCTTCAATCCTATATATTTCTTTGGTCTATAAATAATAGCAGTGTGGTGACAGTCCAGAGGCTACTCAGAGAAAGCACTCCTGGGTGACTTAGCTCACCCCAAACAGCCCAGGATTCTGAGACCAGGTCTGCATCATAAAGCAATGGCTTTCCATTCCAGCTGACCTTAGCCAGTCAGGGCAACACAGAAAACGCAGGTCAGAGGAATGACCGAAGAGTTAGAAAATAGAAACAATGGTATTTGATTATCATTTTTTTTTAAAAAAAGCATTTTAATTCCATGAAGTCATATTTTCTATTTCTTCAAGACCATTGTGAATTTGAATTGTTAACATCAATTAGAATGAATTTTACCTCTCAAAGAAAATGTAGTACCACTTTCATTATCCCTCACGGCCTTCCTGTACCATACACTATATAAGTGTATTCTGGCATGTGCCTGTCTGACGTTCTGAATATACACACTTTATGGGCAAAGGCATGTTGCTTTTGAAATGTTATTTATTCGTTCATCCCTACTTTCTTGCACAATAAAGATATAAAAAGGCACATGAAAACTCTCAGTAAATGACTGAGAAATTGATAAGTTAAGTAAACTTTATTCCATTTTTCCTCATGCTACCAAATCTAGAGTATTTAGAGATTGAGTATTTTAGTCTAAAGAAAAAATGGGCTTTAACCTGTTGCCAGCTTCTTCCCCGTTGCTCCTACCCCAAACCATCCAATCTTCTCTACCCACTTCCTGTTCATCTTCTTAAGCAGACTGGGCTGCTTATTTTCTAAAGCTGTACTTTCTAGTACAGTAGCCTCTAGTCACAAACGCCTGTTTACATTTAAACTAGTTAACATTTAAGATTCAATACTTCCCTCCCACTTGCTTCATTTCAGTGGCCAATAGCCTCATGGGGCTAATGGCCACTATACAGACAGCACAGATAGAGAACATTTCCATCCTCACTGAAAGTTCTCTTGGGTGGTGCTGCTTGGAAGACCTCCTTCTGCCCTCAGCTCTTAACATCTTTATCAAGAGTCTGACTCAAGCTTCCCCCAGCATACATCTATGTAATGCACACACATGACTGCTGCTGTTTCTCAGAATAATCTGGAGGCAGGCACAGAGCTGGTAGAAAATGTCTAGGGGACTATTGGTAAAGGAGCAGACTGATGAACGTGTCTATGTGACTATGCCCCACATGAGAATCAGCTTCCTAGGACGTGTGCTATTTGAGCAATTACATGTCCAGGGTTAGATGATTTGCATTCTGATGGGGTTGATGGGGTCAGGTCACAAAACAGTGCGTCTCTCTATTCTTCTCCTAGGATGTAAGGCATTGTGTGTGAATCATTTATATGCTCCCCATAAATATTTATAGAAGATAATATATATGTATAGATGTATATGTATATTTATTCTATGCATATGGTTAAAATTCATCTACATTAGATTTCAAAGACCTAATGTTTGCCATACTAGAACAACTGTTATGCAACTAGAAATCATTCTGAAGGAACGAGAGCAGGGAGGATGCCTTTGCCGAGACAGAACAGCCAGGGGTGTGCGGCTAGTGAGCAATATGCCTTTTCTCCAGTCATTTTTTTTTCTTCCATCCAGCCACTGCTGATGCAGAGATTCATCGCTATGACACTGCTGAGTCCTGCTGTCTCCTTCATCGGGGGATCTCTCTGATTGACAGGCTCTCCTTCCTACCCATTCCCATTGTAAGAATGAACCACACCACTTTTTTTTTCAACCCATTTATATTTTTTAAAGATTTTTTTTTATTTATTTGAGAGAAAGAGTCAGAGAGCATGAGTGGGGGGGGCAAGCAGGGATAGGGAGAAGCAGACTCCCTGCTGAGCAGGGAGCCCAATGCGGGGCTCGATCCTAGGACCCCAGGATCGTGACCTGAGTTGAAGGCAGATGCTTAACCAACTGAACTACCCAAGTGCCCCAATCAACCTATTTAAATACCAGTGTAATGATAAGGAAAAAAGTCTTTATTGAAATAGGTTGATTTTCAATGTGCTTTTATCTGCCTCAAATGTAAACCTTGCTTCATTGTTATTAATTGAATGCTTATTGTATACTAGGCTCATTCTATCCTTTAGCTTATTTGATCATGACAATGCCATACACAAGCAGTACCAGTAACATACCCATTTTAGAGATGAGGATATTAAAGCTGAGATAAGTTAAGTTCTTTCCAAAGATCCCACAGCAGTAAGTTTTAAGACTGGTTCCATATGAAGCACATCATTTCAAAGAAGCTGGGGAAGTGGGTGAATTAGGATGGAGGGAAGAGAATCTGATGTTGTATCTCTTAATGATTTATGTTTGCAGCAGAACTGCTACTGTCTAGGGACACTTGTCTATGTGGAAAGGCCATTCGTGCTCTAAACTTGACACTCGCTCAGTAGTACACATTCCTGCTCTGTTATTTCCCTGTGGACATGTTCATTTTCCAACTAGTCTTCCTTTTCAGCTCTAAAACTGGGACTGTACACAGTAGCAAGGCAGGACC